>NW_007252357.1:583095-772655 GCF_000164805.1 Carlito syrichta | reverse complement strand
AAAAAAAAAAAAAAATCACTTCAGGGTGGGCAACCCCTTTGGGTCCCCTTCCATTGTGGGAGACTTTCTGTCCTCTTAATAAATCCTGCTTTCAAAAAAAAAAATCAATTCAGGGCATTTAATATATTCATCACCTCATACATTCATCAATTCTTTGTGGTAAGATGCTTCAAAATCCACTTCTCTAGCTATTTTGAGATATACAACCCTCGTCACACTATTGGGCAATAGAATACCAAAATGTATTTCTCTTTTCTATTAGTAATTGTAACTTTGTACCTATCGATCAATCTCTTTCTATGCACTATCCCACATACCCCCCTACCCTCCTCAGTCTCTGGTAGCCACTCTTCTACTCTCTACTTTTATGGAATCAACTTATTTATATTCCACATATAAGTGAAATCATGCAATGTCTGTCTTTCTGTCCATTGCTTATTTTATTTATCATAATACCTTCTAGTTTCAGGCATGTTGCTGTAAATGACTGGATTTCAATTATTTTTTGTGACTGAATAGTATCCCATTGTGTCTAGGCAACATATTTTCTTTATCCTTTCATCTGTTGATGGACACTTAGTTTGATTCCATATCTCAGCTATTGTGAGGAGTGCTGCAATCAACTTGGGAGTACATATATCTCTTTGATATACTAACTTCCTTCTTTTAGAAATAGGCCCAGCAGTGGGATTGCTGGATCCATATGATAGTTCTATTTTTAGTTTTTTGAGGAGCCTCCATACTGTTTTCCATAATGGCTGTACTAATTTACACTCTCACAGTGTACAAGCATTTCCCTTTCTCCACATCCACACCATCATTTGTTACTTTTTGTCTTTTTGCCAATAGCCATCCTAAATGGAATGAGATATCTCATTGTGATTTTTGGTTTGCATTTTCCTGATGATTAGTGATATTGAGCTTTTTTTTCCCCATATACCCGTTGGCTATTTGTACCTCTTCTTTAAAGCAATGTCTATTCAGGTTTTTTGACCATTATTTAATTGTATTATTTATTTATTTACTGTTGAGTTGTTTGAGTTCTTTATATATTCTGAATATTAACCCCTTGTCAAGTACATAGTTTTTAGATATTTTCTCCCATTTTGTAGGTTGTCTTCATTCTGCTAGTTGTTTCTTTTGTTGTGCAGAAGTTTTTTCCACATGTTGTAATACCATTCATTCATTTTTGTTGCTTGTAATTTTGGAATTTTATCCAAAAAAAATCCTTGAGCAAGCAAATGTCATGAAGCATTTCCTCTGTGGTTTCTTCTAGTAGTTTTTTGTTGATTTGTATCTCATAAATTTGTTTTTTTTTTTTTTTTTTTTACCAATTTGGAGTTGATTTTTGTATATGGAGAGAAATAGAGATCTAGTTTCAGTCTTCTCCATGTATATATACAGTTTTTTCAGCAAAATTTATTGAAGAGACTGTCCTACTCTGCTGTGTGTTCTTGACACCTTTGTTGAAACTCAGTTGACTGTAAATAAGTGGATTTATTTATGTGTTCTCTATTCTGTTCCATTGGTATATGTATCTATTTTTATGCCAATGTCATGCTGCATTGGTTATTAAAGCTTTGTAGTATACTGTAAAGTCAGTTGATATGACACCTCCTGTTTTATTCCCTTTGCTTAAAATATCTTTGGCTATTTGACCTCTTTCGTGGTTCCATACACATTTTAGATTTTTTTTATTTCTGTGAAGAATGTCATTAGTATGTTAATAGAGATTGTATCGAATTTGTAAATCAGTTTGGGTGGTGTAGACATTTTAATAATATTAATTATTCTAATTTGTGAGTGTGGAATATTTCCATTTATTTATGTCTTCTTCAATTTATTTCACCAATATTTAATAGTTTTTTCTGTAGTCATCTTTTACCTCTTTGGTTAAATTTATTCCTAAGTATTTTATGTTTTTTTGTAGCTATTATAATGGAATTTTGTCTTTTTTAATTTTTCAGATAGTTCTTAATTAGTATATAGAAAAGCTATTGATTTTTGAATGTTGATTTATATTTTACAAATTTTGAGTTTGTTTATCAATTCTAGCAGGGTTTTTTTTTTTTTGAGACTTTAGGGTTTTCTCTATATAAGATCATGTCATCTGAAACTTGAATTCCTTTTACTACTTTTTCTTGCCTAACTGCTCTGGCTAGGACTTTCAGTATTATGGCGAATAGAAGTGATGGAAGTAAGCATCTCTGTCTTTTTTCCAGATTTTATAGGAAAAGTTTTCAACTTTTCCCTGTTCAGTATAATATTAACTATGAGTTTGTCAGATATGGTTTTTAATGTATTGAGGTACAATTCTTCTCTATGTAATTTGTTGAGGATTTTTATCATGAAGGGATGCTGAATTGTACCAAGTGCCTTTTCTTCATCTAATAAAATGATTATATGGTTTTTGTCCTTCATTATGTTTATGTGATAGATCACATTTATTAATTTGTGTATGCTAAACTATCCTTGCATTCCTGAGATAAATATTTTATTATGATGAATAATTTTTAATGTGCTGTTGAATTAGGTTTTCTAGTATTTTACTGAATAATTTTTAAATCTGTGTTTATCACAGATATTAGCATGCAGTTTTCTTTTTTTGTTGTGTTTTTGTCTAGTATGGACATCAGGTAATTCTGACAGCAGAATGGATTTAGAAGTATTCCCTTCTCTTACATTTTTAAGAAGAGTTTAAGGAGAGTTGGTGTTAAATCTTTAAATGGTTGGTAGAATTCAATAGTGATATCATAAAATTTTGAAGGATTTTGTTTTTGTTTGTGGGAGATGTTCCATTACTGATTCAATCTCATGGCTCACTATTGGTCCATTCAGATTTTCTATTTGTTCATAATTCAGTCTTGTTAGGTTGTGCGTGTCTGGGAATTTGTCTAAATCTTCTAGGATACCTAATTTGTTCATGCATTCTTGTTAATAATGGTCTCTTTTGATTATTTGTATTTCTGTGGTGTCATTTGCGATGTCTTGTTTTCCTTCTCTGATTTTATTATTTGAAATTTAGTTTTTTCTTAATCTGGCCACAGGATTGTTGTTTTTGCCTATCTTTTTACAAAACCATTCTTTATTTTGTTAATCTTTGTCTCTATTTATTTTTGCTATAATCTTCCTTATTTCCTCCTTATATAAATTTTGAATTTCAGAGGTACAATCTTACTTATTTGAATTTTTTCTTCTTTTTGATGTGAACATTTATTGCTATAAACGTCCCTCTTAGAAATGCTTTTACTATATTCCACAGGTTTGACAAATTTTTATGTCACAAGAAAATTTTTAAATTTCCTCTTTAATACTTTCATTGATACATTGGTTGTTCAGGAGCATATTATTTATTTTCTATGTGTCTGTAATGTCTTCAAAGTTCCTTCAGTTATTGATTTCTAGTTTTTTACCTCTGTTATCAGAAAAGGTACTTAATGTGATTTCAATCTTTCATAAATTTGTTAAAACTTGTTTTGTGACCTAATATCTGATCTATCCTGGAGAATGTTCCATGTGCAGTTGAAAATTTACACATTCTGCAACTATTAAATGGAATGTTCTGTAAATGTCTGTTAGGTCTATTTGGTGTATAGTACAGTAAAAATCCAATTTTTTTTGATGATTATCTGTTTGGATGGTCTGTTCATTACTATAAGTGAAATGTTAAAGTCCCCTACTATTATTGTACTGCGGTCAATTCCACCATTTAGATCTATTAATATTTTCTTTATATATTTAGGTGTTTCAAAGTTGGGTGCATATATATTTAAGAATGTTAAATCCTCTTGCTGAATTGACACTTTTATTATTATATATTGATGTTATTTTTCTCTTTTTATGGTTTTTAATTTAAAGTCTATTTTATCTGGTATTAAGTATAGCTACTTTGATGCTCTTGGTTTCCATTTGCATGGAATGTGTTTTCTTATCTTTTCACTTTCCATCTATGTGTATGATTACCAGTGAAGTGAGTCTCTGGTAGGCAGCACATAATTGGGTCTTTTAAAAAAATTCATCAGCCTTTCTATATATTCCAATTAAAGAATTTAATCCATTTTCATTTAAGGTGATTATTAATAGATGAAGTCTTATTACTGCCATTTTGTTACTTTTTTTAGTTTTATAAATACTTTATTCCTCTCTTACTGTCTTTCTTTGTGATTAATTTATTTCCGTTAATAGTGTGTTTTGGTTTTTCTTTGTAGAATATTTCATAGGCTTTTGATTTGTTATAGGTATAACAGGTTATTTTAAGTTGATAACAACTTAACTTTGATGGCAATAATAAAACAGATATTCCATTTCCTTCTTCACATTTCGAAGTTCTGATGTCACAATTTACAACTATTTATATTGTATATCCTTTAACAAATTATTGGAATTATTATTATTTTAATACTTGTATCTCTTAACAATCATACTACAGGCATAAGTGATTTATACACCATTATTATAGTATTAAAGTATTCTGAATTTGATTTCATACTGACTTTTACCATTTGAAAGTTTTATACTTTCAAATGTTTTTATGTTGCTCATTAGCATCTTTTTCTTCAGCTTGAAGAACTCCTTTAGCTTCCCTTTTAAGACAGATCTGGTAGTGATAAACTTCCTCAGCTTTTGTTTTGTGGAACTGTTTAATTTTCTACATTTCTGAAGGATGTTTTGTTAAATTAAAATTCTTATTTGATAGTTTTTTTTTTCTTTCTTCACCTTGAATATATCATCTACTCTATTCTGGCTTATAGGGTTTCTGCTGAGATAGCCACTTATTGTCATATTGGCACTTCTTTGTATGTGTTGTATTTCTTATTTCTTGCTGCTTTTAGAGTTCTTTGCTTTTGATTTTTAATAGTTTGATTATTATATGTCTTGCTGTACTCATCTTTGGGTGGAGACTTCTGTACTTCTTTTACCTAGGTGTTGACATATATTCCCCGATTAGGAAGTTTTCAGTCATTTATTTATTTAAATATGCTTTTTGGCCCTTTTGCTTTTTCTCCACCTCTTAAAACTCTTATAGGTTAAGTCTCTTGATGATGTCCCATATTTTCTATAGACCTCTTCACTATTTTGTGTTTTTGCTTCTCTGACTGGGTAATTGCACATGTTCTGTCTTTAGCTCAATGATTATTTCTTCTGCTTGATCAGTTCTGCAGTTGAAGCTTTTCATTGAATTATTTGGTTCAGTCATTGTATTCTTTCTTGCTATGACTTTTTTTCTGGTTCTTTTTTATTATTTTTATTTATTTATCAATCTTCTCATTTTTGTGTACTGTCTTTTAAATTTTATTAAGTTTTCTATCTGTATATTCTCATAGCTTATTGAAGTCCTTTATGAGCATTCTGTATTCTTTGCAGCTGTTTCATAGATCTCCATTTGAGGACGATTCCTTTTGGGGCTTTTATTAATTTATGTTGGGGGTGTTGTGATTTCATGATTCTTTATAATATTTTCATACTTATATTTTTGTTTGCACATTTCAGGAGATAGTCCCTTCTTCTGGCCTTTAAATAAGCTCTTTGGCAGGAGCAGAGTTTCACAAGTTAGACTAAATAGTGAAATAATTATAGACTAGACTAGTCTATAATTCTGCAAAAGCCAGGTGATGACTCCGGGAGAGACAGAACTTATTGTGAGTTCTCTAGTTGGCTGGGTTTCTACCACTGCTCCGATGTCAGATGGAGCTACTAGCTGGGCTTCACTGATCAGTGAAGCCACTGGTTGGACTCTGCTATCAAGTGGAGCTGCTGTCTGAGTCCTATAATGACTTCTGGTCAGGTTTGTCACATGATATCTTCTTTGGCCAGGCAATTTCACTGTTTGGGATCTGTAATTGAGCAGGGTTGCAGGTTGGGCTCTGAGGTTAGGTGGAGTGTGCTCTAGACAGGCAATGCCCAAGGCCATGCTCTTTAACAGTGCATAATTGAGGATTGCCTCTTCTCTTGGGTGGGGGTAGCCTTGGGGGGGTAGCCAGGTTGAGTGACTATTTGACTTCCTGAATAAGCAGGACTAGTCTTTACATTTCATCAAAATGAATAGAGGTAAAACTCTCCTTGCCTGCACAAGGTCATTGGGTGAGCTCTTTGGCTGTGTGAAGCTGCCCCTTGCCTTCTCTGGCAGAGACCAATGTAGGTCCCTTGCTTCTTTGAAGTTCCTGAAAAATTTTCCTTGTATAAGCAGGATGTCATTAAGGTGGGTTTTGAGACTTCATGGGGCTCCTGAGTCTAGAAGTTCAAGCTAGATTGTGCTTTCCACAATACTCCTAAAATGACCATCTCAGGTTGACTGACATCTGATAGAGTACTGCAATTGGCAGAAATGCAGAGGTTCCACCATGATCTGCACACTGCTAAATCTTTTTTCTATCTGATCCTAGGGCAGTAAAGCTGTGCTGCTATCCCTAGTATTCCCCAGAAGTGAGGAACCCAAGTGAACTTCCTGAGAAGCATCTCAGAATCCTAAGGATGCTGGATTACAGTGTCTGGTTCTCTCTCCCCACCTCCCATAGAAACTGCAGCCCTAGGGGAAAAAAAACTCCACATCTGGCACTATGCCAACTTTAAGACACAAAATGAGACCCTTCTAGTTTGAATTTTTTTCAGTTCTGCATACCACACAGGTGTCTCAGGCTTGTCTTTAGTTGTTGGGGAGTTCAAAAGAACGTTCTGGTGTGTGGAGAGCTGATAGTTTTCTGTTGGGGAGAGTGGGAACCAAGAGCTGTTATTTTACCACATTGTTGATATCAATCTAATTAAGGTTAGAATTTGCATTTTCATGATGACTAATCATGAGGAACAGTTTACATGCTTATTGGCCATTCCTCTATCTTTTTTCATAAAATATATGTTCAATTCTTTCACCAGTTTTGGTAGGTTTTCTTTTAGTTGTTGATTTGTAGTAGTTTTTGTGTATTCCAGTTATGTGCTCTTTGACATACATAGGTTTTACAAATATTTTTCCCAGTCTGTAGCTTGCTTATTTTCTTAATTATGTGCTTTGATGGACAGAATATTTAATTGCAATGATGTCTAATTTATTTTATTTTATTTTATTTTTTGGCTATTGTTGTTTACATATCTAAGAAACAATTGCCTACTTCAAGGTTGTATAGATATTCACTTTGCTTTCCAGTAAATCTTTATATATGTTCTTTGTTTGTTTGGTTGGTTTTTAGTTAGAGTCTCACTCTGTCACCCAGGTTGGAGTGCAGTGGCATGCTCATGGACATTACAGCCTTGACTTGCTGGATTCAGGTGATTCTTCTACCTCAACCCTCCAAGTAGCTGGAACTACAGGCACACGCCACCACACCCAGCTAGTTTTTCGATTTATTGTAGAGACGAGGTCTTGCCAAGCTGCCCAGGCTGATCTCGAACCTCTGGGCTCTGGCAATCCTCTTGCCTCCACCTCCTAAAGTGCTGTGATTACAGGTGTGAGCCACCGTGCCTGGCTTATATGTTTTCTTTATAAAGCTTTATATGATCCACTACAAATTAATTTTTGTTGTATGATGTAACTTTGGAGTTAAGGTGAAAGAGAAAGGAGTTTTTCCTATCTATCACTAAGGTTTATGTCCTTTAATTATATCTAGTATATTTATATAACATACAGTTTATATATAATATAGAGACACACATATATAATGTGTGTGCTTGCATACATTTGTAAATGTTTATATATGCAAAATGGCATAATATATTGCTATTTTCAGGTCTATATAGAAAAAGCATACTTAATTCATCTCAATTAATAAATTTTCAAGAGTATAAGTATGATCAGGCCATGATGGATCAGAGATAAGAAGTCGTTAGGAAAGTTTTCAGCATACTGTTTAAAAGTAATATCTTCAAATCAATAAACTGAGAAATGATAAAAATGGTTGACCCCATAAGATTTTAACCCACCTAAAGATATGGAGGTTGGCTAGCATCTCAGGAAATATTCCACTGGTCCCCCAAAATGCTTGGAAAGTAGATAGAAAAAAAAATCATTAAATTTTAATTTAGAATTGTAAAAAATACATGATATATGATAATTATGTGAAGCATTTAAACCAAGAGATGACCCTAGATGTGTAAATGTAATCAGGGAAAACCTACAAGATATTAGCTCTAGGTTCAATAACTTGGAAAGGGATACAGAAATAATGTATGTCCATACCCCAAAACCCCTTAGATAAACCTATTTAAAAATAAAAAATTATTTGTGGACATGTGTTGTTGATACTTAATATCTTAATTCACATGATACCACTACAGTCAGTGTGTAACAAATTTTGATTTTTTTCTGAAATAGGGTTAATTCTGAAATAGGGTTAATTCTACAATTTGTTAATTTCTCAGAAACTACCCCCAGGAGGTACATTTTCCTTATATATCATTGCTTATTCTACTGATAACACTTTACCACTGCCACATGCCCTCTTTTGTTTCCTTCACGTTATTGGGAGGGGAGGAGGGATGACAAAAGAATTTGGTACAAAGTCTCCAGTCTTCTAAGTCATTTTTAGAAAAAATATTTAATATCTTATATAAGAAGAAATTGAAAGAGTCAAAAAGTTTCTCAAAAAAAGAAATTCTAGTCATTGTTATTTGGCAGGATATTCATGCATAAATAAGGTTGTAATGTCTATTGAATACAGAGAAATGGGTTTTGCTTTAAAGTGTCTAAAAAATGTCAACATGATAATATGCATCATGAGGTCTGTTATGTTTCTCAAATATACTTAACCATAGAGCATCTTAACACCTTCTGAAATAGCATCCCATTTATGTTTTCTGGAGTAATGTTCTATGGAACCATTAGAGAAATAATGCTCTAGTCTAGACCAACCTGTTATGTGATCTAAGAGCCACAAACTGTTACTATTCTTAATTCCCATAAAAATTTAATTTTTTCTTAATATCCTTTCATAGTCATCATACAATACTAATGAAAAAAGGTCCAACAAAAGAGAAATAAATTTGTTGGTTTTATACTGAAGTTTGGTAGGCCTCATACTGGTGTACAACAGACTTCTCTGTTCAAACCTCATCCGGTAGTCCCTAGACTAATAGCTTGTCAAATCACAATGTAATTCATTCTTTTTTCCCCCTTGAACCTGCTGGAAGAGTTAGTATGTAAATTTCAACCTATTTTTAAGGGTTATTTTCACTCAAGTGAAATCTATCAAGGAAGGAGGGTTATTTTTACAGCATACAGCAACTGCTGATCACCATGGCAACCGGCCTGGTGAAATGCAATAAAGCATCCCTCTGTTATCGTAAACACAAAAGGGAAACAATGAAATCTAAAAGAAAGGCAATTATTGTAGGGGAAAGAAACAACACGCCAATGGAACATTTGCAATATTGTGTGACTTCATGCAACTGGACAATATTTCCAAAACTAGCCCTGTCCAGCCTTTGGGCTCTACTAGTTCTGACTAAACAAAGGTTGGGTTAAGAGTCATTGGAAGAAGTTGTTTTTATTTCTAACTGACAAAATCACACATTATTTCAAGCCAACATAAACTTTTTTTCTTTTCTCATTTCTTAAATCATAAAACGAGCTTAGAAAATATACACGTTAGGGAGGAGGAAAAAAATACCCATATCAGTCTGGTTATCTTTAGGGGAATATTTTATTGTTGACTGTGGAATTGTGGATAGAGAGAATAGTCTGCATAGATCACAAATTTTTTGATATAGTTTCTTCTCTCTTAATTGTATTTTACCAGGGTTAGTGGTAAATTCCAAGTAGATAAAAGCAGAGACACCATCAACAATTGCGAAAATTAAGATTCAATAAGCTCCAAGATTTATGTCGAATCCCAAGAGTACACTGGAAAACACATATTCATTGAGATAAGTTAAGTGTAAGAATTTCAGGGCCCATGTTGTAGATTAAGGAACTGGAGTACATAAGTGTTCAAATTATAGATTACCTGAATGCAGAAGAGTGGCTTGGAATTATAGAAAAAAAAAAAAAGAACATTGAATCAAGAATTATAACACTAAGGAAACAACACATAATTTTTATTTTTATTTTTGAGAATTTGTTTTCTCATCTACATGTATCTTAAGAATCAGTTTTTCCCTTCCGCATAAGGATTGTCTCCAAATAGTATATTTAGGAATGAGCAAGGATTGTCCTGTGTCTGCTCCCCAACTGTGGCCTTGATCACTTCTCTGATACTCTGCTTAGCTACCTTCCACTTAGCTGCTGCTCACTACCTGTAGCTCACGACATACACTCTTCCTCTTATACAAGTCTGTGCCTTCTTTGGGGAGCTCTGTGGAGATGGGCAGAGTGTTTTCCTTCAGATGACTACCACGCTGAGTTGGGTTTATTGACTTTACTGTGTTTGCGTAAAACTAAAGGGAATTACATCATATGAAACAAGACAGTAAAACTGGCAGGTCATATATAACATTTATAGTCCAAGAAGAAAGTGCCCAAGGTTAAACACTTCATGTGTTCAGTTCAGTTACAAAATTTGCCTTCTGGTCTGCAGTTTTTCTCTGAAAAAAGCAACTACCTCTTGTCTTCAAATTCAAATTTTCATCATATACATCTCTAGCAACTCTGGAGAGCACTATCTCCTACTCATAGAAGTTGAGCTTATTGCAAGATCCATTCTCTTGCCTCTGTCAGTGTATTTTATTATTCAATCAACAAATATTTATTAAGTGCTTACTATGTGCCAAATACTGATCTATGCCACAGTGACACAACACTAAAAGAAACATGAAAATCTTTACCTTGTGGAGCTTATATTGTAGGAAAGGAGATATAAAATAAATGAGCTAAATATGTAATGTATCAGATGGAAATAAGTTCTAACAAACTTCTAACAAAGCAAGAAAAGAGGTTAGTGAATATAAGAGTTCAGGGAAATATACAATTGTTCATAGAGTGTTTAAGAAGGCCCAAATCTCCACCTCTACTTAAACCACGTGTGCACAATCCTGACTTGTACCCCACAAATTTAAAATGAAGTAAAATTAAATTTTAAAAGAAGAAAGACCATACTAAAAGATGATATTTGAGCCAAGACCCAAATGAGAGGAGGAAGTGAAGCACAGGAGAAAGTAAAGCATATGAGTGAAGAAAAGAATGGTAGGTAATGAGATGGGGAGGAGCAGGGAACAACTCCTGTGGGTTTATGCATGCCATAGTAAGGACTTGAGCTTTAAACCAAGGAGTAGTATAATCTAGTCTAATTTTAATGGGATAAGTCTGGATTTTGTGTTGAGAATATTTTGTAGGCAGATAAGAGCAGAGAACCTAATTAGGAAGCTATTACAGTAATCTATAAGGGAGATGAGGGTAGCTGGACATTTTGTGATAGTGAACGTGAAGAAAAGGAGTTCTCTTTTACATGTACATTTGCATACATTTACATATTTAAGGCACAGACTATAAGATTTGCTGCTGGCTTTCTAAATCTGTTATTGCACTTAAAATAATATCTCAGTGGCTCAAATAGGATAGTCCACATTAAACTGTTTGTCTAAGCTCCAAAAATATTCCAGGGTTGGAGATGGCACTCAAATCTAGCCACCGTTGGTGTTTTCTTCCCAGTGACAGTTACAAACATACCTTTTTATTTTTCCTATGGTCCAATAGGTAGATGTAAAATCTCTCTCATACTCACCTGCATATACACCATGCACAGAAACACATACACACACCTCACAAGGACAAACAATAATGTTAAAATATATTCATTTTTAAATTTTATTTTATTTTTAAAAGATATTTAGTATAAACTAGTACTTCACAAAGTGTGTTCATTGATCACTGATGGCCTCCAGAAAGTGGCCTACAATTTGCTAGATGCAAAGGGAAAAAAACAAACAATTTTTATTTACATTTCAAAAATTGGAAATCTAAATTTATGATTTTCAAAGACATTCAGTAGCATTTTTTAAATAAACACATTTTTTAAAAGGTTAAACATGCATTCAGGGACTGCATTGGTCAGTTCATCCCAAATGATATTCATTTAATAGAGTGCAGTTTATTTCAGCCAATGTGTTCTCTTGTTATTTCCATGTTAATGCCTTTTTCCTGTTAAATTTTCATTTATATTGTGGTGTATCATGTCCACAATTCTCAGAAACAGACCAATGTCTCAAGAGTGGCTTTTGTAAACATAAATGAATGATAAAAGTAATGATAATAAACGCCAGAAGCCATGGTTCCATAAACTGTAAAAAAACTTTAGCATGTGTTGCTACAAATACATTTGTAAATGTGGTGATTATACCGCATGGCTTCAAAATAAAAGAGCAAGCAAAGTCTAAAGATGATTTCTTAATACTGAATCTTACTATCCTGCAGATGCATTTACCTGTAGTTTTTGATGTCTTATATGTTACTCTTAAATAATAGTACAAAGCTATACTGCTATTATAAAATAAAGCACAGTGACCTTTATAATACAGTAACTCAGTAAAAAAAAAAAAAAGTAAAATAATACCTGATGATGAATAAAGTAATTCATTTTTTATTATCAAAAGCAGGGACAAAACTCCAGGGGTATCATTCAAAGTGATGCCCTCTGAATCAGAGAATATCCAGTATGTTGCTTGGGCTCTTACTTACCATGAACCTTGTGAAACATTAGTGACAAAGCGTTCCTTAGAGCTAACTCAGAATGACCCACTAGCCAAGGGTGGAGTTGAATGACACCATTTGGACATCAGTGGCACAAAATGAAAAACTAAAACCTATCATTTATATCTGGGGATAGGTATTTTGCTATATGTGAGGATGAAATGAAGGTGTGAAGAGTAGGAAACAGCCATCATATGTATCTAGTATCAGTATGGGGGAGAAGTGTTGGAAGACAATTTTGTTAATCACTAAGGAGCCATAATATAGATAATATGTTTTTGATTACTTTATGAGACATGATGTAAACTGAAAATGATACATTATAACCAATACTAACATAAAACAGATGTATTTTTTTAAAAAGATATACCTGATGCTTAAATCATACAACTTTATTCCCTGAGACTACTTGTTGACCAATATATGACTGACTTATAATCTTAATTCAGTATTGAAAAAAATACTGAATTGTGAATATAATCAAATTACACATTTTTTTTTCTCCCAGCATGCTAGTACAGACTATTCTAAGGCTGAACTAGTTGTCTAGTCTTAGTGTATTTCTAGATCTGTAATAGTGGCTTGTTCTAGTGGTCTAAATGGGAGATAAATTGTATGCCTATCAATCTGGGTCAACATATTCAACTTTTTTTTTTTAACACTGAGGTTAAGACATTAGCATTTTTCTTTATAAAGATCCAAACTATAAGGCAAACAATCGAATCACTAAAATTTTATTTTCTGTTATCACTTTATTTGTGTCACTTAGGAAATCAATAAGCATTATTTATAATATTTTAGAACTACATCAAAATACTACAATAATAATGTAAGGAAATATTTTCCAGAGTTTAATGAAGCTGATGACTGAAACATTAAACCTTACAATCTTTTTAGTGCACTGGGTCCTTATCCTTCACTCCAGCATTTGTGGAGTGTGATAACAAAAGTTTCTCAATTTGGGGGTTTTTATTTGATCCAGAATTATCTGATAGAACAATCAAATACGTGCCCACTCTCCACAATAGCCTATAAGTGTAAATTAGCATTTTATGCTAATAGAAGAGCAAGAAAATGAGTTAAAAGATCTGAAAATTATGGAACGAATATCTTGAGCAAGCCTCAAAACTGTTTTGATCTTTTACTATGACTTTAATATTTATTGAGTAGGAAAAAGCTCTCCCTGACTCTGGAGTTTTATTTCTTTCTTTATTTGTTTGTTTGTTTGTTTATTTATTTATTTTTGAGTTGGAGTTTTTTGTAAAGAGTGAGGGAGGGTTTGTTCCGTGACTCTCATGCTTACTGTTTGCTAATAGAGAGCCCTTGGGTTACTTCAGTTCACAGAAATTGTCTCAGTTCATAAATAAGTCATTAAACTCCGAAATTGATTTCATGACGAATCTCCTCTCCACAAAAGACCTCCTGCATACTGACTGTTTACAGAGTTGGAGGAGTTGGTTGGTCCGTCTTTCTTCTCTCCTTGCTTAGCATATGCTTTCTTGTCCCAGCTGTTTTATCCACTGTAGGGGGAGAGAACAGCTGGGACAAGAAAGGAAAGACCCAGTCCTACATGGGCAAGACCCAGTCCTACATGGGCAGTGCAGTTGTTTTCTTGACTGGGTTTTTTGGTGGGCAGATGAACAAAGGTGGACTATCGCTTGTCTTTTTTCATGAGTAGTACTTCTCTGAATGGGCCCTTTCTGCTGTAAATCTCCTGACACCAACAGTCTTTCCTTGAGAGGTCATTTCTTCCTTCATCTCCCAGTTCACTAGTGACCCACTCCATACCCAGATCACTCTGTTGAAACCTCATTGAGTTTCCAGATGCTCTTCCCAGGTAGGACACACAATATTCTCCAAGCTGACATTTTCCACTGTGGATCACATCTGTTCCACTGAAAACACTCATTCATCACAGTCACCTATTTGGAAAGTTCGCATTTTGTTCTGGCCCCTCACTTTGGTTTTCCGCATGTATTGCATCTAGTTTTCTTTCTTTCTTTCTTTCTTTTTTTTTTTTGAGTTGGAGTCTCTTTCTGTTGCCCAGACTGGAGTGCTCCCGGCCACCACAGCCTCGACCTGCTGGGCTCCAGCAATCCTTCCGCCTCAGCCTTCCGAGTAGCCAGAATTACAGGCACGCGCTACCACGCCCAGTGAATTTTTTTTTTTTTATTTATAGTAGAGATTAGGTCTTGCCTGCCCAGGCGGGTCTTGAACCCGCGGGCTCAGGCAATCCACTCACCTCAGCCTCCCCAAAGCGCGGATTTACAGGCTGAGCCACCGAGCCCGGCTTGCATCTAGTTTTCTTGGTGAAGCTTCACTTTTAGCACTGCCTACTATTTAAATAATATCTTTTCTTTAGTTCACAATCACCAACTTCAAGGAGTCTATTATGACTCTCCTTCTGCATTTTTCTAGTCAGTTCACATTTCAGTCTTCTAAATTAATGTTTTATACTTCATACTTCTCAAACCACCACAATTCCTCTCCACCTCATCCTCATCTGATAACATTTCTTCCCATCTCACTAAGAAATAAAAGCAATGCAATAACAGCATTCATATTCCCACCACCAAATGTACCAAGCAACTTGCCCATGAACCTATGCAATATTTTGCTTCCCCAACCATCAGACACATAAACTTCCCCAACCCTTATCTAAAACAAATTCCTCCATTTATTCTCTTTAGAATGTTAAGTATAATCAGTAGTGTAATGTAAATATTCCAGTTAGGTTACACTTGAATTTTGGGAGTAGTCAGCTAATGTACAATCAAAAAATCAGGTCCTGGCATAGTCAGCTAGCAAGTTATCAGTCAGAACCTCACTCCAGAAGTAGCCACTATAAGCCCTTCTGTTATCCGTGTCTCACTGGATACCCAACATTTTCTGATTAGCATACTGGATGTCAAATTTGATTTTTATTGGTGAAACTAGCAACCTATTAGCATGATGGATGTTAAAATGAGCTGGTGTGTGTGTGTGTGTGTGTGTGTGTGTGTGTGTGTGTGTGTGTGTGAAATAAAAGCATTTAAGATGTAAGAATTGGCTTAAACAGCTTATAGACTCTCCCCACACTTTTGTGCAAATATTCCTGTAAAGTCTACATTCCACGGCTTTCAGGAATGGGTCCCATGAGGTTGAATCCCCAATCATTTACATCCAGCCAGTAGTTTAGAATTTCTGATTGCATAATTCTGACTTAGTGTATAGAATCCTACCTCCTGCCTTGGAAAAATCACCTCATCTGCCTAGAGTTCATTTTTCTTGCTATGTGTGAGAGCTTGACTTCACTGAGTATGTGTTGAGGTGAGCCTGTGAAATATTTCACATGTTGCCAAAAAGTATGTTGCCAGAAAATGACTGTGTGTCTTAGAATTTGATCTGAGATTTTGTTCATTATAAGTAGATATTTTGTTATGAGGTTGTGAGGAAATCGCTTTCCTCGCAACTTCAGACTTCTTTCGTGGCTACAATGAGTTACTGAAAATAAGCTACATATTGCACATGACCAAATTGATTTAGATCAGTTTCCAACACTCTTTCTCTCACACTCCCCACTTAGCCCATCAGTAAATCCCCTCCAACCTCCATGAAGCAGGAACTACTTTGTCCACAACTGCATCCTGTGCACTTAGGATGGTGCCTGGCACAGAGTAGGCTCTCAATAAATAAATTCTTGTTGTTGAATAGATTCTTTTCATTTGTACAAGATAAAATTCAATATTTAAGTATTGTTTTATATCATTAGTTTTTAAAATTGTGCTAAATCATTTATAAAATTATTATTTCATATACATGGACCAAACATATGAACCAATCATATGTTAGGTAGCCCTTAGAAGCCCTTATCTTTGGAAACACTCACTTTATACTAAAGGTGGAAGAGAAATATTTTCCAAAGTAAACTATAATTTGAAAGGTTTTACTTCTCACTGCCATGCTGGTATTTTCCATTCCCAAGTCAAGTGACATTAATTTCATTCATTCATATTGCTTCCCAGTGCATTGTACCCCCCTGGGCCTGCCACAGTGAAGAATGAAAGTCTTTGCCAATGTATGTACCTCTTAGCGGCTATTCACCTAGCTACACAAAGACCCCACAGATGCTTTGAAATTACTTCTTGTAAAGACGTGATTACTTTCTTGGACGAGGATTGCAGGGAGAAGGAGAAAGAATGACCCAGCACAGAGGGATTGTTTTTTCCTCCTGCTGTTTTAAGAGGAGGTTGTTGGACTCTCTCTCAGATCCCTTCTAGCTCTCTCTCTCCTCTCTTGTCTCAAGCAGCAAAATGGTAGAGTGCCAGAAACTTCACTCAGTCAAATCCTATGATTTACAAATTAAGAATTAGCGGTGAACTCAATAAAATCATAGAATTGACTTCTCCCCATTCCCTTCTTCTACCGGGGAAGGGCAGGGTGAAGAAAGCAGTTTGAGAAGGGAGTTAAGAGCACCTGTGCAGTCTTTGGCAGGTCTAAAGATGCAAGCAAAAGTTAGAAACAACGGAAAACAAGCATTAGATGAAGAAAGCAGGAGGGAGAAAAGAAAAATGAAAAAGGTAGATATTTGAGATAGAAGAGGAACCCACTCTACCTTTTGGTCTGTAACCCAACTCTCCACACTGAGTACGTTTTAACAACTAGGAAGTCTCTCTGTTCTCCTTTTTCTTCTTTTTTCTGATTTACCTGCTTTTCTTTTTTCTTTCTGCCAACATCCAAAATGGTAATTAGGCATCAGGATGAGAAAGGCAGGATTCTCTTAAATCATTATGGTTCTCAATTTCAAGTTTGATTTTTAAAAAGAATAAGAATATATGGTCAGAAATACTGCCAAGTGGAGGATCAAGTCTTGTTGTGTGAGCAGGATACTTGAATAGGGGATATTCTGCTCAGTATTGATTTTTACCCTCCCCCTGCTCATATACAAGCTCATATGATTTGTATGCTCATACTAATCTGCCTAGTTTTTTCTCTACCCCAAGAATTTAGTCTTAAATTCTAGAGGGAAGCATTTACAGGACAAAATGTCAGAAGTGTTGTCCTTTATCCTGGTTCCAGCTCCCAACCAATTAGTTATGTGACTTTTGTGTATGTCACTTGATTTAAGTCATAATAACTATTCTGCCTTTTGTCCATTGAGTTTCCACCTTAATTTTCTGGTCATTCTAACAGTATATTCAGTGTAATTGAATGATTATATGTGGAAGTGATTTAGATATGAATGTGGATACTCTCTTACAGTATTTTACGCAAATCACATGATAATGTATATTAAGTTATTTGAAAACTGTAAAGCACTATACAAATACTATTATTCATTCATTTCTCCCCCTCCCTGCTTTTCCTCTCCTTGTCCTTCTTGCATGGAAACATACCAAAGAATGTAAGTTCAATGATTATATATAAGTTCCTCTCCAGAATTGCCATCATAAGTGGTAGTTATAGTGTCAAATTTCAGCAGCTGGCTTTCCAATGTGGACTTGTTTAACCCAATTGTCATTCAGCTGATAACCACATTTCTTTTCTGGAAAATCTATAGGAGTGATGCTTAATCAGCAGCAAGATAGATAATAAAAGAGAGCAACTTGGACAGGAAGGGAGAGAGGTAGACCTTGCAAACTAATGGGCAATAAGAACAAATTTGACTATCAGTAAAGTTGGCTTTAGGCTAAATATTGTCTCTCTTCTCTCCTACAGAGGGAAGAAGTGTGTCTGGGAAACTCAAACCACTAGGTCAAGCAGCATCTTAGCTGGAGAGAACAAGTGATTTTATTCAATAATTAGATTATTAATTCAGTAGGATTTTGAAATGAACTATTGGTTCTAAAATAGTGGTATCTTACCTGGTTTTTAGTGAGTTTAGAATGCACTTATACTCATTAGGGTCTACTAGAAAATTTGGGGTAATTTTGCATGCGGGAGAACCTGAAGATACATCATAAATCCCTGATATCTAAGTTTAAAATAGTAAAATAATAATCCTGTTACCTGTTTAACCCAGATCATTAAGTCTGTCAAATTTGAATTGTATCAGTCTTCTTTTTCTACTCCATGTTTTGTAAGGAAATATTAAATTAGCCTTCTAGAAAGCATAGAAAGTCAGACCTAGATGTTTAGGGAAGAAATTTGTCCTGAAAACTTAAAATTTTATGCTAAACATCTTAGGGAATTTCTGACTGTGCAATATGTATAAAGTTTTAATTCAGTCTGTTCAAAAGATTTCATTGGAACTCAAGGATTCTTCAACTGTTGTCCTGGAAGAATAAAATATTTGTATCGTCCTAATATTTAAGTTTAAGGAATGTTTTTCTTTCATCACTTGAATGTCCAAGTTCTATATTTTTTTCACATTCAACTCAATGTTTTCAGTATGCTAGTGTATGAAGAAAGTCATCACCTTTAAGGTACTGCTTTTTGGATGACATCTTCATATTTATATATTTATTAAGAATTTCATATACATATTTTCACATCTAGTTTCTGCAATTAATATGCAAGCATTCAAGAACTGAGAACATATTTTGTTCATTTCTATTCTTACCATAGCACTTTATATTACAAGGTGCGTGTGTGTGTGTGTGTGTAGGTATGTGTATTAATTCAAAAGTCCTATGGTCAAAATGCTATCTTTAGCTTGTATATATCAAAGGCCAGCAAGCTACTGCTTATCTTTAGTTTGTATTTATCAGGGGACAGCAAACTACTGCTCATGGGCCAAATCTGGGACCACCATTTGTTTTTTTGTAAAGTTTTATTGAGAAACATCCAGACTTATTTATTTACATATTATCTGTGACTGCTTTTACTCTATAGCTGCAGATTTGAGTAACTGCTACAGAGATTCTCTGTCTTCCATGCTTAAAATAACAGTTATCTCACCCTTTACACTAAAGTTTGCTGATAGTCTACATAAATAGTGATTTTGTAATATAAAGAAAATTATTTTGAGTCCAAAGGCACTGGGGCCCAATTGAACAGAATCCATTGAAAGGAGAGTAAAGTTGATTAAAAAGTCCCTATTGCTTCATTCATTAATCACCTGTGAATCTTATTTGGCATCCACTATCTGCCAGTCACTATTCTAGTGCTTGAAATATAGCAGTGAACACAATAAAGTCCCAGATCTACTGGAGTTTTCATTTTTGTGGTGGAGTTAGAAATAAACACACAGGCAAAATAAGTTCAGAGTCATAAAAGCTAAGGAGAAAATAAACAGAATGATGGTATAGATCAGTGATGTGCAATAGAAATAGAGCGTAAGTCACATATGTAAGTTTGAATGTCCTAGCAGCCTCATAAGAAAGTTTTAAAAGTAAAATCAATTTTAATATATTTTATTTAACTCCAAATGTTCCAAATATCATAATTTCAATATTTGATATTAGTGAGATTTTGTAATACTAAATCTTGAAATCTGGTTTATATTACATGCTTACTCTTGCAGCCCCTTTCAAGTGCTCAGTAGATGCATGAGGCTGGTGACTGCTGTATTGGGCAGTGCAGTTCTTGAGAATAACTAGAGAAGCTTCTCTAAGATGGCAGCACTTGCTCTAACACCCGAATCATGAGAAGAAGACAGCCAGATGAACAGATCAGCTGGTGCATGACAACTAAGGAAAAAATAAAAGACTCCAGGAGGTAGATTGGCTGAAGTTTGGGAATAAGGTGAGATTGAGAGGAGATGAGGCAGTAAGGTGGGCAGGGACTAGAGAATTGGAGTCTTGTGGCTAACTGAGCAGCCTGAATTTAATTCTATGCAGGATAAAACCCACCGGGTAGCTTTGAGCAAAAGATTAGTATATTTAATTTTTCTTTTTAAAAATTGCTCTTATTGCTGTGTCTCCTCTACAAAGTGTAGTGGAACGAGAATGAAGACAAGGAGAATAATTACAAGGCCATTTGAGTATTCCAGTTGTAAAAAACCATTTATGAAATCTTTTATAGGTTTCAGAACACTTTTATGTACATATCTTCTAGCATTATTATGAAAAATAATTATGTAAAGTCATGCAAAAATGATTAGCACAGTGCATTTAATAAGTGCTCAATAATTTTTGCATATTATTACTTTTAAGAAATTTAAATCTGGAAGACCCTTTTGCCTAAACTAGAGCAGTATTTTGACAACCAGACATAAGTGCAGCCAAGTAATTTTAGACTGCTTTATTTAGGCAAGGAATACAGATTTTTCAGATTCTTTAATTTGTAAGAATTTGTTATGAATTCTATTCTATTCTTTCTGATTGCAGGAAAGACAAGAATCTCAGCAATCCACAAAAGCTCCTTACAATGGGGCTACTCTTTCAGCAGCTAGTGTTCTTTGCCCTCAACTCTTGGGCATTGATGTTCTTGGGAGCTAACTCTGTGTGTGTGTGTGTGTGTGTGTGTGTGTGTGTGTGTGTGTTTCTATCCGTTTTTATTCCCTCTTGCTTCCCTTTCATTCCCTCTCACTTCCATCTAACTCTCCTCTTATTTTCTCCCCCAAACTCCTACGAGAAAAAACTAGCTGATCAACCAAGCTCATCACTGTCACCCCTGTTAGGTGATAGTTTTTTTTCATCCAGACCACTGAACAGTCTATAGGCTCATTGCCCTTGAATCATGTGTTCACCTTTGGTTCAGTCAAGAAGGGTAAAAGTATAGAAGGGTGAAAACTCAGAGTTATGTGATATAGAACATGGCTACTGCTGAAGTAAAACAAAGCTTAGATCAGCAAAAAACTATGGATACTGCTTATTTTCCATTAAAAGAATATTGTGTGTATAGCAGGCACTGTGATTAATCTCTCTAATATCACATGTTCATTCAAAAAGTATTGCTTGCTATATGTCAGGCTGGTATTAGAGATAAGATACGGCAATTTAAAAAACACACAAATAATTCTGCCCTCCTGGAGCATGCAATCTATAGGGAAGACACTGATGTTAAAACAATGTCTGTAAAATATGTACATTGGCTAGTCATAGGTACTACAGGCAAAAACAATGTAGGAAGAGTGATGAGCCACAAAATGGGCAAGAGGGTTTTGATTTTATAAAGGGTGAGGTTTTAAGGAAGTGAGGTGTTAATGATGCAGTTATCTAAGGGAGGGGTGGAGAGAAACAATTCAGGCAAAAGTGAGCAGGCAGTGCAAAATACTCTGAGGCAGGAACCTGCCTGGAATGTTTGAGAATGGACAGGGAGGTCAGTGTGATTGGAACAAAGAGAGTGAGAAAAAGAACAATACAAAGCATGGTCAGAGAAGTAGTGGGTGCTAAGCTACATGAAGCATTGTAGGTCATTACAGGAATTTTGGCATCTACTCAGAATGAAATAGTAAACCATTGGAGGATTTTGTACAGTAGAGTGACCTCAGTTGACTTCTATTAACAACAGCAACAGCAACAACAATCACTTGTCATGAAGAAAATACAAAGAGATACAGAAGCAGAAACCAGGAAACCAGTTAAGAGACTACTGCCATACCTGGAGAGAAATGCTGGTGGCTTAGAAATGGTAAGAAGGGTCAGATACATCCGGGGAAGCTCCAGACTGAAAAAAGCTTGATCAGCTTCTCTGTGAGCTCTCTTGAGTTGCATGAAGTTGGCCTATCTATCTCCTTTGTTTACCTGTAATTGCCCATCTGGTCATAGTCTGTGGCGTTATAAGCCTCCACCACCTAACGAGAATTTGGTAGCACTCCAGACAACTGACTCAATAACATTGTGGTTCCTGATGACTTATTTCTCAAGCTGGATATGGAATTGAGGAGAAGTATATACGACAAAGAGGCCAAACCCTTAGGCAGCGATCATGCAAATAACCTGCCTAGGAAGGGGCAAGTAATTTCAAGAACAATGACATAATATCTTCTAAGGTTGGGGTCATCATTGGAATTGGAACCATGGCAATTACTGTTTGTTGCCTTTACCTCAGTGCGTCACCCATTTGGCTTCTGGTTGCAGCCATACTGACAGAGGGCACCTGCCCACCCACAGTGAGTGCAATCAGATGGAAGGTGCATTCCCCACCCAGCTGCCCAAGGCCCCTGCCAACCATCTGGAGTCACTAAAGCATGACTGCTCCAGCTGGGGCGGGTGAGGAAGCACTCTGAAAAAGAGCTGGAGAGTTGAGGAATTCATGCAGTTCAATAAAGAGAACCCGGCTCCAGTTTCAATCTGCTCCCTACTGCCTCACAGGGAATACGAGAATATATGTAAATTCGTTATGGTACACATATATTACACAAGTGTCAGACACATACTGCAGCCACAAAGATAGGTCGCATACATCCCTAACTTTAAGAAACTCATTCTATCAAATAAATAAATGCATAAATATATAAACAAACACATCAATGAAGAACTAAAAAGTATATGACAAATATTATTTTTTTGAATGTGTGGCCAATATGTTGCCAGAATATAGATTAGCAGACTAACTTTTGCTAAAGTAAGTGAATAATATACTGTGTTTTGAAGATAAAAGTTTATCTGTGGGCAAGAGAAAGAAAGACATTCAGGGTTAAATATGTAGTTGCAAGAATACATAGATATTAGATTGGATGACGTATTTGGCAAATGATGAATAAAATATTTTAGCTAGAACATAGTATTCAGGCAGAGTGACTAGAGATTTGGAAAGGTAGGTTGTTAACAGGTTGTAAATAGTCACTTTACTAGGTAGGAAACATAATCCCATAAAACATTTCTTGTTTCTTCCTTTTTATTAGGGGAGTGACATGATGATTTTATAAAATGGGATATAAATGTCTTTAAAAACGACTCTAATCTGACTCTTACCACATCAGTTTTTTTTTCTTATTTCATTCCCAATTCTATGCACTATCCTTGATTTTCCTTTTTATAGCTCTCTTCACATTTGCCTCCACCTTCTTCCATCATAATAAGAATAATGACAATTGATATCAGTAAAATTGCTAAAATACTGGGTGAAAACTAGAAAATATCTCTTCTGCATGTTTGATACACATGCAGGAGTTAGGTCTTCACAAACATACAGAGTTACACTAAAATTCTTTTCTGACTTTAGATGCAATCCATAAATCATAATTTGTTTTCATTTTAACCAAGTCACATGAAATAGCAATTAATTTGCTTGAAAATTAAAATCTCTGGAACTGTGCTTCTCCCTTCATGAAGACATAATCTATATGCACCTATTGCTTTTTTAATGATTGTTTTTCATACCAAGATGGTTCTCTGAGTGAAGAAATTCTTTTTGTTTTTTTTTTTTTGGTTGTTATTTCAATTTCTAGGGAAGGACTATGCACATCTAAACAATCAGTAATTTCTTAGTCATCATAAAAATGTTGGAGAAAATATTATCCAAATTCATTTGAATTCATTAAATAAGAGGACTTCTTCCAAAGATTTGATACCATGGCATTCTGGTAAGAGCTCTAGAACAGATATCGGGGACACTTGGCCTGGCACCAACTAGCATTCTTCTGGACACTTCATCTTCACTGAAAATGAGAGTTCTGGATTTAAGTCTGCCTAGCCATTCTTATAAGTTCAAAATTTCTAAGGCAGTAACCTTCAAGGGTGTTACCCTATTTAGAATTATTAGTCACTTCATGGAAACTGCCAATTGGTTAAGTCGATCCCTAAAGCACACCTTCCCTTCTGACTTTCCAAGTTGTCTCACCGTTCACAAGTCTGGCCATGATAAGAGACTTAAGTAATTTTGGGGTCATTTACCAGATTACATAAGTCACCAAGCATGAATTCTCATTCATCCAGATTATAGTTTTGAAAAACTAATAAAGAGTAAAAAAGGAGGGGGTGGGAAATGAAAAGGTAGGTGATAGAGAATTTGAGATCCAAAAAGGGATAATCTTTGCCTCAGTACTGAAGTTTGCTTTTCGTAATTTGCCCTAATGGTTCATCCAAGCATTGAAAGGTCAGAGATTCTTATCTCTCAGTGAAATGACACATCCATTTATCACATTCAGGCTAATGTAAATGCTTTGTACAACTTCAAAAAGGGAGGGGGGAGGATGAATTCTATATTCTAGCTCTATTTTCTTTCTTCTTCGTCTTCTTTTCTTTTCTTTTTTTTTTGGTTAATAAGTTTTTGTTGAACAGAGAAATATATGTTAACGCTCATTTTTAATTGTAAGTAGTTTAAAAGGTTTTCTAATGATCCCTTTCATATTGAAATATTAGACAGTCAATTAACAGACACAAAGGAAATCTCCACCATCTTTTACCAGAGGAAGATGAATCATAGTCGGTATTCTGCAGGTAGTTGAGATTCACTGAGTATTATGAGTCAGAGCAGTTTGACCTGTCAATATTAGATAGGAAATAACATATTTTCTCCAAATAACTTTTAAAAATATATTCCCAAGTAATTTCTTTAGAAGGACTTTTTTCCCCCTTTCAAATAGGATCCCTGTATGCCCCAATCATTGTGACTCTTGGACTGGAGGGTTTATAGAACATTAGGGTCCCGATGTTTTTGTTTTGTTTTGTTTTTTTACAAATCAGCCAGCATTTTCCTTAGGAGAATATTCAAAAGACACATTACTATCCTTAAACTAGTTAAGTTGAACCCTCCTCATTGACTATATAATCTTTCTCTTTTTTTTCCTTTTTCTATAAACCTTTTCTAAATCATAAGGCTATGCTACAGTGTCCATAGTGCCTTAAATTAACAGAAAAAAAAAAGTGGGACAAAATATTTCTGTAGATGTGAGCTACCTGTCTGATTATTTTACATTTACTTCTCTTGGCAGGACCATTTCTTCTGTCCCTTGTTTACTAAGTAACATAGTACTAGCATAAGAATCATCATCTACACATCCTAATGTGTTTTCTGAGCACCCAATTTTAGAATACAGCACAAGTAAGGGAATTATATCACTCACCCACATGCCATAATAATGTCTAAATAATAATAACACTAATAATAGCTGCTATTGAGCGAAACATTTTCTATGTACCAGGCCTATGATAAGAACTTCACAGGTATTAAAATACTTAATCATTAGAACTAGGTGCTGTTGAAATAGGTTCTCTTATATCAATTTTATAGAAGAGGAAACTGAAACTCAAAAAAGTTAAATAATCTGCCAAGTTGACAAAAGACAATCAACAATAGAATTCTGAATTTAACTCAGGTATCTCTGACTTCAAATCTTCTATTATTCTTGTTATACCAGAGTTTTTCAAAAATTGATTTTTGATGTATTCTTGATTCATGAAATTAAAAAAGTCAGAGTATCACATATAATAAAAAATATTTTCTTGTGAAACTTTTAGTCTTTGTGTGTGTGTATGTATTTATACTGGGAAGTAATATAAACTGTATTTCTCACATTGAAAATAGTTTGAAAGACACTGTACCATGTTTTTCTACCTAATATTAATTAACTCCTTGAGTTTTGAGACTCTATTTTGTACACTATTGTAACCCAAGTACATAGTCAACATTAAAAAATTTTTTTGCTTGATATAATAAATATGGAGGCCATTTTATAATTGAAATGGGTACAGAATTTCACCTGAATGTTGAAGGGGCAATTGTAAAATATGTCTTCCAACTAGGAGGTGTAAATGAAGGAAAAACCCAGTAGTGCTGTGAACTAAAGCTTTCTTCTCATGGTATTGACCTTGAAGAAATCCAAAGTTTCCCAGCTGGGTTCCTGAATTGGGGAATTCACTTGTCTGCAACCTTCAGTTGGAGTCAAGTTTCTGACTGGGAAGTATAAAATCAAAGAAGGGAAATGCAAAATGATGCTACCCATATGGTAAACATAAATATCTCCAAATGATAGCGAGCAAGACAGGACTTGACAGCTCTAACAGCAAACTCCTATACTTTATTAACTGGTCTAGATTTCTGTTATTCTTCTGTTTTCATGCTCATTGTTATTTTCCTACTATACTGTATCTATCATTGGAAATTTCCAGTATTTCTATTCTGACCTTGGAGGCAAAAGAAGGGAAGGAAGAAATCGTTGCTCCCATTGTTAATTCGTTTTCAAAATAGCATCAATTGTTTCTTCTTCTATTTTTACTGTGTTCTTTGTTAAAAAAAAATTGGAAAATGCAGAAAAGAAGAAATAAAAGTTACTAAAATCTCCACACTCAGAGAACATGACTGTTAACATATTGGCATGCACCTTTATTTCTAGTTTTAGCATATTTCTATTTTTAGCTACTTGTCTGAAAATATTTTTGAGTGTGGTCATAGTCTATATATATTCTTGTTTTATCTTAATTTTGACTTTCAAGTATTTTTCTTCCATCTTAAACAATCTTTTAAAAATATGATTTAATAGTCTGTATATTATTTTATTATATGGTGGTATCATAATATTTTTTTCAATAAATGTACTCGTGTTTAACATATATTGTTTCTGACTATGAGGAAGATGATTTTGTCAGTCTTTATTTTATTCATTCTTAAAATTTTCCAAATAGATTTTGCATACCATCCTCACTCTCCTGAAGCCTTCAATTTATTCATTGTCCTCATTCTCAGCTGATGACTTTGCTTTATACTTCATTAACAATATAGACATTATTAGAAAAGAACTTCCACAAGTTCCCCCACCATATGTATTTCTTTTTTATTGGCATCTACCAGCTTTTTGCCTGTCAATATAGAACTGTCTTTGCTCTTATTTCAGATGTATCCCTCTTTGTACACAAGGTCACATCCCCTCTTGCCTACTCCAAAATATCACTCCGGCCATTCTCTACTGACCCTTCTACACTATACATTTTTCTTTCCCCTGAATCATTTCCATCTTGCCTAATAAAAAATATCAAATGTAGTATTTACATTTACACTTATAATTATGTAATATTTGCAGATGTATAAATGAAGGCTAAGTGAACGCTAGAATGTAACCTCATCCTGACTTTATCACTACCTCTTTCCCCCATATCTATTAGCATAATAAGCATTTCCACGCTTTAGAGGCTTGAAACAATATCCATTTATGTAGCTCATGCTTTTGTGGAATTGGCTAGATATGTCTCCTCTCTAGGTCAAATGAGGTGTTTTCTTTTAGGCTCATTCCTGCATCTGCGGTCACTGGCAGGCCAGATGGTAACTGGATGACGCAAAATGGCACCACACAGGCGTCTGCCTGCTTATTGGCAGTCTACTGGCCAGGGGAGCCTTGGTTCTTCTTCATAAGCCTCTTGCTTTCCAGCAGGCTAGCTTTGACTCTTTCACATAACAGTGGCCTCAGAGTTCTAAGCATAACAAGAAAGGGTGACTCCCTAGTACGCATGGGTTTTTCATACCTCTAGGGGTTCATACTTGCTGACAAACTATTGACCAGAGTAAGCTATGGTATAAAACGTACATTGCATGGAGAAACATAACTAAAAATAGATAGATGAAAGAAAGGAAGAGAAAGAAATTCTGACATCGATTATTTATTTAAAAGACTGCAGATAAAGTGGCATCGTTACTTTGGTAACTTCCTTCCCAGATGGTATGAAAATGTTTTAATATATACTAGTTATTTTGACTATTAATTTTGGTCTTTATCTTAAAGTGTAGCACCAAACTGAAGTAAGCCATTGACTACAGATGCATGAACAAGTCCAGTAGAAAATAACAAAGGTGTTGACAGAAGCTATGACCTGTCATTGTCAGCATGGGAGAGAGTCTGTAATACTGATCATTATATCATCCGCTGAACTTGAGAAGGAGAACCTCACAAACACTAGTGACAGTTGGTTTCCTAGGACTGGATAATAATTGATAATAGTGACTATTTTTTAAATGTTAATGGACTTTATGTAACATCAGCATTATGGGAGTAGGCAATATATCTCATTTCTACTTCAAATTTGGTTTGGGGTCTGGTGCAGTGGCTCACACCTGTAACCCAACACTTTGGGAGGCCAAGGCAGGAGGATTGTTTGAGACCAGAAGTTCAAGGCCAGCCTAGGCAACATAGTGAGACCTCATCTCTACAAAAACTCAAAAAATTAGTCTAGCAAGGTGGCTAACAGCTGTAGTCACAGCTACTGAGGAGGCTGAGGTAGAAGGATCACCTGAGCTCAGCTTGGGTGACACAGTGGGACCCTGACTTTAAAAACAAAAATGGGTTTGGTCAAGGCTCTTGTGAATACAATATCCTTTTTCTCTTAGTCAATTACATTAAGCTTTCTTACTAATTTAGCAGAGGCTGAAGGCAAGACCAGGTAAGAAGGTAAGTACAGGTTATTTCAGGTGACCCTGTTTAAGAAAAGAAACCTATTACAGAGAAAAAGCCTGAAACAGTACATACTCCTGGAGATTAAAATAGGGTGGGTGGGGGAAACAGATGAAAAATAATTTGTAAGTGGGGGAAGGATTTCAAAGATGAAATTTAGGCTCAACATATGAAAAGGGATGGCATTAAGAGGTGAGGACAGCTGGGCTTGGTGGCTCAGCCTGTAATCCCACGCCTTTGGGAGGCTGAGGTGAGTGGATTGCCTGAGTCCGTGGGTTCAAGACCCGCCTGGGCAGCGAGACCTCATCTCTACAATAAATCAAAAAATCAGCCGGGCGTGGTAGCGCATGCCTGTAATTCCGGCTACTCGGAAGGCTGAGGCGGAAGGATCGCTGGAGCCTAGCTGGTCGAGGCTGAGGTGGCCAGGAGTAGCCACTGCACTCCAGTCTGGGCGACAATGAGACTCCAAGTCAAAAAAAAAAAAAAAAGAGGTGAGGACAAAGATTCAAATGGTATTAACCACAAGTTCAAGCAGGGTCAAACTTAGGGTGAGAAACTTGTGTCAGAAGAGGGGCAGGGTAGATGTTTATTCCTTATAATTCTTCAACTAAGACAGGAAACCAGAGATAGTTAGGACTTTGAGAATAGCATTCAAACCCTGACATAATTCAGTTTTGTCTTCTTCCTCATCATGAATATCTAACCACCCAGGGGCCTTCACATCACCTTATGAATGTCACCCAGACTCTGAAGTGAGAGGTGTTGAATACTATAGTGAAAAGTGCTTGCTTCTTAAAGTCAGATGAACCTGGGTTTGAATCTAGTTTTTACCACTAACCAGTTAGGAGACCTTGGGTAATCAGTGCTTCTCTGAGCCTATGCCCTTTTCTATAAAATAGAATTTTTTTTTTGAGTTGGAGTCTTACTCTGTCGCCCTGACTGGGTGGGCTGGAACCTGCTGAGCTCCGGTGATCCTTCCGCCTCAGCCTTCCAAGTAGCAGGAACTACAGGTGCATGCTTACCACGAATGGCTGGTTTTTGATTTATGGTAGAGATGAGGTCTCACCAAGTTGCCGGGGCGGGTCTCGAACCCATGGGTTCAGGCAATCCACTCACCTCGGCCTCCCAAAGTGCAGGGATTACAGGCTGAGCCACTGAGCCCAGCCTAAAATAGAAATATTAACACTTACTTTGCTAAGTGATTGTGAGAACAAAACAAGAATGTATATTTAAAGTGTAGGAGACACATGAAGTGTTCAGTAAGTAGTATAATTAATATTGCCAGATGATATGGATCCGATTACTGTCTTTTTTTACCCATTGTGTAACTTGGATAAATTATCAACGTCCTTGGGCCTCAGTTTCCTTTTCTGTAAAATAAGAATATTGTGAATGTGTGAGGTTCAGACAGTCTGGAAAATCTTCTAAAACTGTAAATATTCCAATTAGAGTCCACAGTCCACCTTTTCCCTGTGCCCCTGAGAGAGCTGAAAATCAGTTATTAATGCCTCTGCACTTTCCTTAGATCATGGTGAGTAATTCTACCTGAGGCTAACTGGGGCTTTTGAACTGAGGGTGAGGAAGGGGAGATGTGTACAGCTGGAATATATTCCTCATGTACAGTACCTGCCCCTTGTGGATATGCTGGCATACTTTGCACAGATGTCTCTTTGTTTCCAAAAGGGAAACTAATTGCTTTTCTTGTTTCAGTCTGAGAAGTTTTCCTAAATCGTTCTGCAAATAACAGGAGACATCTCTCAAACTTCCCAAAGCTCTCCCCCAATGGTATCTCTAACCAGATGCCTCTCAAGTGTCCCACATCGCAAGAGGCAACCTTCGTCTTGTAAGCTGAAAGATCACCTTTGTAGAGTTATTTTATGATTAGTATTTGCCAATTATTTACACTAATGCGCAAATCTGACTGGGGTGGGAGGAATGACTGAGGAGAAAATGTTTTTCAGGCTTAATACTGAAGGCAGAAATCTTTTTAATTTTTTGTTCGCAACTGGTGACTCCAGGGATGACAAAATCTGCCAGACTGAGGGTCCAGGAGTGGGAAATACACTTCTCATAGAACTGTGTACCTCACAAGCAGCAGCTACCTGCCATACCCAGCTTCCCCAGTGCCCCCTGCTGTTGTTTCCTTAGCAACCAAACGGAGTCTGGAGTATTCCTGAAAGTCCTGCACAGTTGCTACGGAAACCCCAGGGCTTTCCTAATTAGATCCAGGTTGAACTGTAGCTGATGGGGGTGGGCGGACTCCTTTGGGAAAACCTTCCTGGAAAGGCAAACCAGATCGCCCCTTATCCATTCACGTTTTGCCTTTACTCTGGTGAGTTTAGGCACATTTGATCTGCGGCATTCTGTGGATGAACAGCACAGGCCTTGGGGCATTGAAACAGTCTTCAGAATCCTTGGTGTAACACAGAGTCTCATAGCCAGAGAAAGTGTAGCTTCCCGGATGTTCTGGGACAGGACTGGTTTCAAATACTCTGTCCCTTGTCTCCATGGGTATGAATATATTTGACAGTCTATTGTGTGGCCTGATTTTCATTTGTTATTTGGAGTGGTAAAATGTGGAGGTTTTCAGAGAGTTTGTTGGCTAACTAACTTGGTTGGCTAGTGAAGAAGATAGGATTTGATTGGAAACTGTTTGTTCATGCCTTTTAATTGCAACCAGAGGCAGGTAGAAACTTGTTCTTTAAAAGTCAACCACCTCTCTACTATAGAACCTATTTGGGGAATCTCAACTTTCTTGAGTGATCAACTTAGACTGTAAGTTTGATCAGTGCAGTCACTCTTTCAATAATACCTTCAGCTTACTTTTGCCTGTTTTCTTCCTTTGTCCCTACCCAAAAATCTCAAACTCCCATCCATCATGTAGAGTCTCTGCTCCTTTATTTGACTGCTGGCACTGCTAAGGAAAACAGGACAACCATGTTTTGTTTGGGACCACAACCAATCCACAGACTCCAAACATCTGTGGCCTTTGCTCACTTGTCCTCTATCATTCTCCTTTCTTCCCATTTTCCTTAGTGACTGCTCTTGGCCTTCACCTCTTTTTTACAGGAATCTCTTTTCCTCCTGCCCATTGGTCACTCTCCTCACTCTCAACAGACAAGAACTTATAAAACTTCATTCAGACATTTCTAGGCATCTGAAATGAACATCTTTGACTTCTGAACAGCTACTTGAAACGTATCTAAATAATAATTCCTGCTTACTTGCTCCAGTCTTATCCTGGATCTTAAAACAAGGTGTCTCAATTACAGAGCTCTTCTTCCATCCTCACATAGACATTCGTTATTGCCCACCATGTCATTCTCCAACCTGTCTTTGATATCGGCTCTATTACTTTGGACTTTTAATATATGCATCAACATTACACACAAAAAAAATCTCATATCTTCTAGCTACCGCCCTATTGTTCTTCCTTTTCTTAGTCAAGCATTTTGAAAAAATAGTATTTTCATCCATTCATTCATTCATTCAATACATTTATTAAATCCCTACTCTGCACCATTTTGGGTACTAGATTCATGGGTGATTAAAACAAAATTTCCCACTCTCTATGAGGGTACATTATAGTGAAAGAATTAGATGATAACTAAATGAAAAAATAAGTAATATAGTGTGCTACGGCATGAGAAGTCCTATAGGAAAAAAAGAAGAGACAGTTTTAAAAAGTGAAATTTTAAAAGAAAAAATTACAATTAACAATAATACCAAACCATTAAATACTTAGAAATAATTATAATAGGACATGCAAAATCTCTACAGAGAAAACTATAAAATATTACTGAGAAAATAAATAAATGAAAGGATACACTAAGTTCTAGTATTAGAATTTTTCATAGTACAAAGATGTTATTTCTCTTCAAGTTTACACATTCAGTGCCATCTTAATCAATTCTAATTGAAAATGGAAAGGACCCAAACTAGAAAAGACAATCACGAAGAAGAAAAAACTTGAGAACTTGTAATTAAACAGTGTGATATTGGCATAAGAATAGACAAATTAATGGATCTAAAAAGAGAGTCCAGATACACATCTATACAAATTTAGCCATTTGATTTATAAGAAAGATGACACTGCATAGCAGTGGGGAAGGCTGAGTGTTTCAGTCACTGTAAGAAGACTTTATTTTACAGTTATAAACACATACACCCATATATATATATATACTTATATACACATATATAGACATATATGTGATATATGTGTGTATTTGTAGATAAATATATATATATATATATATATATATATATATATATATATATGTATACAGATAGAAAGAGAAAAAAACCTTGACCTAACTTACATCATATGCAAAAGTAGATTTTATATTGATTTTAGACCTAATTGTGATATTCTAGAAGAAAATGTAAGAGAATATTTATATAATCTTATTAGGGAAAGATTTCTTTATAAGAACACAATGAGCACTCAAACAAAGAACAAAGAACAAAATTTATAAATTGGACTATATTAAATTGAGAAATTTCTGTTAATTCAAGAACACAAGAGAGTAAAAAGTAACAAAGTATTCATATCCACAATAGTAAATATAACCCTTAATGTGAATAAGAAAGACAATTTTTAAGTAGACAAAAGGAACCACCTTTTATAAAATAGAATATCCAAATGGCCATTAAGCTTATTGAAAATTTCCCCACATAATTGGTAATTTTTAAAATGTGTAGTATAAAATACCACTATAAATTCACCCTCAATATTGTTGACACCAAGTGTTGGTAAAAATTTGGGATAACTAGATTACTCATATACAGGTTGGTGGGAGTATAGATTCATATAGCTTCTTTGTAATACTGTTTGGCAGAATCTTCTAAACCTGCACTTAAAAGTATCCTATGACCAACTATTTCACTATCTATTTATCTATCTATCTATCTATCTATCTATCTATCTATCTATCTATCTATATTTATTTATAAAATATAATATGTCTACAAGAATATTCCTGGCAAGAATATTCCTGGTAGCATTATTCACAACAGCCAAAACCCAGAAACAATCCAAATATCTACCAGTCACAAAGCAGATAACTATTGTGGTGAGCTTCTGGCCTGGAATACCACACAGTCTGTGCCTAACTGGCGCTGTATTGAGAATAGAACATGAAAAGGCAAGCATGGACATGAGAAGGTAACTTAGTAAAGGAAAGGGTGGAAGTGGTTAAATTCTAATAGAGGTGTAGTTTATGAGATTTGTTGATAAATTTGTGTTGTTTGAGAGAAAGAGTAAAAAATGAGACCATGATTTTTGGGGTGAGCAACTGAACGAGTTGGACTTAAGTGAAGCATGAATGACTGAAGGAGAAGCTAGTTTAAAGATCAAGAGTGCTGATTAGGACATGCTAAGTTTGAAATGCATATTAGAAATAAAGTCTTTGTTTATATTTTGTATTTCTCATTCTTTTCCCATGATCATATTTTTAAACATCACTGATATTATCATCACAAAGCTCCATATTGTCAAACAAATCAATCACTTTTCAGGCTTTTTCTGACTGGACCTCTTTGCAATGTTCAATACTATTAGCAACTTGATCATTCTAAAAACCTCTTATTTATTAGTTATTATTGATGCCATTCCATTTTGGTTTTCCAGCCACCTCTCTAATCTTGCCTTTTCAAACTCTTTCATATCCTTCTCCTTTGCCTTTCTTTTAACTGTGGCTTCTTAGGAGTCTAACCCTTGCCCACTGTTCTTCAGCCCATATTACGATGATGATGTCATCAATTCATTGGATTTAATTACACCTGTGTTTGTCATTACTAAATATATATGTGGTCTAGACATTTACTGAAACTTCAAAACTATATATCTAACCTTTTGCTGAATATGTCACAGATGTCCTAAGCAATGCACACTCAACATTTCAAAACTAAACTCATATTTTTTTTCCCATTCCACACATTCTTAAAGTTCTCCTATATTCTAGGTCTCAGTGCACCCAAACATAATACAAAAACAGAGGAGTCGGAACTTCCAGCAAGATGATGATGGGACAGGTCACATTGTGAGAGTCTCTGTAAAAGAAAGTGTCCATAAAAACACTCCATGTGAATAGACATGAGCCAGTGGGTGAGTGAAAGTCTGTCTGAGGGGAGACTCAGGTTCATACACCCAGAGGTGACTACAACCCCTTACTGCCCTGAGATTGGAGCCAATGGTGAGCAGGATCCTCTGCTGTCCTCAGGACTCTCCTGAGAAAAGTCTGCTGAATATGGCTCATTCTCACCACCTGGTGCCTGGCCCACACAATCACCTGTGACAGCAAAGCAGCTGGAACCCCTAGATCTGATAAGTGGAAAGAAAAGATCAAGGACAACTGGAAAGAGGAGGTCCACCACCATTGAGGGAATGTCAACTGGAGTCATTTTCTCTGTCCCATGACCAGGCAGAGACCTGCATTGCCCTACCCAGTTCCACCCAACCTCCAACTTGGGACCTAGAGGTAATTTTATCAAACTCAGGGAGACAGATGTCCCTTCCCCATGCTAGATCCAACACAGATATGTCAGATCTGATGGGCAGACTTGACAGGCAGCAAGCCTGGTGAGTCCAAATCTGATCCAACCTCCTCCAACAGTAGACCTGGGGCATCTGACCCATGCTGAGAGCAATCCTATTAGCCTGTGCTAAGAGCAGAGGGGATGGGCTGGAGATCAGAGCTGAAAGGAAGTTGGACTTAAAGGAATAACCTCATAGTGAGTTTTATTTTTTCTCTATCTGTTTTGCTCATTTTGGGGTTTGTTTTGATTTGTTTTGTTTTGTTTTTCTCTCTCTCTTTCTTTTTGTTTTCAATTACTTTTTCATACTTGCTTTGTTTCTGTTATTCTATTGCTGTTTTTTTTAGATTTCCTGTTTGTGTATGGATATTTTTGAAGGAGAGTACATCAACATGGGTAGTTGGTTTGTGTGATTGTATGTTTTAGTTTTTGTAAATCTTTTCTGTCTTTGTTTGTGTCTCTTTTCATTTGTTAGTTGGTATGTCTGTCTGTTTTCCTTCTTGCTCATCTCTCTCTCCACCTTCCTCTCGTCCCCTCTTCCTTTTTCCAGTCTTTTCCTTTTCCTTTCCTCATTTTGCTTTCAAGAAGCAAACATATACACCCACTGCATGGATAGATTGTTAGGCAGTGGGAAGTGGGTTTCAGGGGCCCACACACCTGACAGTGGATACTGGGATGTGCAGATAGATTATGAATCACAGCTATCCCCTCAATTAAATCTCAAAATTGCAAAAAGTACAGCACCCAACCCACAGTCTGGCTTCAGAATTGAACAAAGCCAGAAGATCCACATAAGGACGAACAGGAGATTGAACAAACAAAAGTTAAAAACTCACCCCATCTCTCAACAACAGAATTAAAGAAAAGGTTTAAAAAAGGGGGGGGAATCTACACAAATGAAGAAAACCCAAAAGAAGAATATGGGTCTCACACAGACCCCTGGGAGGTCAGACACTCAGAATACAGACTTCAGAATTCAAACAATGAAGAACTCCCAGAATGACTGGTCTCAAACTACAAACCCAGAAATCAAAACAATAATTGAGAGAATAAATAGATTAGAGAAGAGACAAGAGGAAGAATGAAGGAGTTGATAACTGAGATAACAGCAGTAAAGAATACAGAGAATGAAATAAATAGCAAACTGGTATGCATGAAAAGCAGATTTAGCCAAGCAGAAGAAAGAATCTCAGAGCTTAAAGACCAAAGTATGGAACTAACCCAAACTGTCGAAAACATGGAAAAGAAGCTTTAAAGGACAGACTAAAACCTTCAAGAGATGACTAATTATTTCAAGAGGCTGAACTGAAGTGTAATTGGACTTCCTGAGACAGAAAGAGAGACAGAGACCACCCTGGAACAAACATTCCATGAAATTATCCAAGAAAATTTCCATTATCTCATCAGTGACACAACCATTCAAACACAAGAGATTCAGAGAACCCCAGGGAGACAGCAAATGAGAAGACCAACTCCTAGACACATAGTAATTTGCCTACACAAAGTAGGTATAAAAGAAAAAATCCTAAAGGCAGCAAGGTAAAAAGGTCACACTACCTACTGGGGAAGACCAATAGCAGCATATTTATCTACAGAAACACTTCAGGCTAGGAGAACTTGGAGTTCAATCTTCAAAGTTCTGAAAGATAAACAATTTCAACCAAGAATTACCTACTTAGCTAAGCTAAGCTTCATAAGTGATGGAGAATCAAAATGTTTCCCAGACATTCAATCCCTAAGAGCTTATGCTGCCTCCAGACCAACTCTGCAAGAAACACTTAAGAAAGTAATAAACACAAAAGAAAGGAAAAAAAGAATGACAATACCCTTCACAAGAATGCAGGAAAAAGATTGAAAACACACATGAACCAACCCAAAAATCGAAAGACAACAAACAGCAACAATGACAACAAACTCTATATCACCCTTATGACAGGGATAAACTCTCACATTTCAATAATTAGCCTGAATGTGGATGGATTAAATGCTCCACTGAAAAGACATAGAATGACCAAATTTATAAAATATCATGAGACAACAATATATTTGTGTCTAAGAGACTCATCTCACCAGAAAGGACATTCACAGACTCAAAGTAAGAAGATAGGAAACAAAACTTCAGGCAAATGGAACACAAAAGAAAGCAGGAGTTGTGATCTTAATATCAGACAAAATACTCTTTAAGCTATCAAAAATTTTAAAAGATATCAAAGATCATTACAAAATAATAAAAGGTTCAATCCATCTACAAGAAATATCCATCCTAAACATATATACCCCCAACACAGGAGCACCAACTTTCTTCAAACAGTTTCTAGGTAAACTTTAAAAAGATATTGACTCTAATACTATCATAGCTGGAGACTTAAATACCTCACTCACAATCCTAGACAGATTATCAAGACAAAAAGATCATCAAGGGGATCTGAAACCTCAATATGACACTTGACCAAATGGACTTAATTGATACCTACACAACACTCCACCCAGTGACTATGGGATATACATTCTACTCATCACCACATGCAACATACACTAAGACTGACCACATCCTCAGCAATAAATCAAGCATAAACAAATTTCATAAGAATGAAATTCTGCCATGCATATTCTCAGTCCACAGTGGAATAAAAACAAATGTTGACACCAACAAAGTTCCCCCAAAACCCACAAAGACATGGACACTAAACAGCATGATGCTAAGCAACTCCTGGGTCAACATGAAAATCAAAACAGAGATTAAAAGACACTTGGAAACAAATTAAAATGAAAAAACATCTTATCAAAACCTCTGAGATGCCATGAAATCAGTAGTAAGAGAATGTAGAGAATGTAGAGATATGAAATCAGAATTCATGTCTCTACAAACACAAATGAAGAAAATGGAAATATCACAAGTTAACAACTTAACAAATCACCTAAGGGAGCTGGAAAAACAACACCACCAAAACCCTAACTTCAACAGAAGAATCCAGATCACCAAATTAAAAGCCCAAATTCGGAACACAGAAAACAGAAAGATAATACAAAAAAAAAAAAAAAAGCAATTAAACAAAAATCTAGTTCTTTGAAAAGATAAACAAGATTGATGGTCCCCTAGCTAGACTGACCAAGAAAAAAGAGAGAAAAAGCCCAAATAAACACAATCAGAAATGCAAAAGGCCAAGTCACAACTGACCATGAAAAGTACAAAAGATTATCAGAGAATACTATGTACACTTATATGGAAACAACCTTGAAAACTTAAAAGAAATGGAGGATTTCCTGACAATACACAACCTCCCCAAGTTGAAACAAGAAGAAATCAAGACCCTAAATAGATCAATAACAATCCAGGAAAATGACTATGTCATAAGAAAATTACATACAAAAAAAAAAAAGTCCTGGACCAGATGGTTTTCCAGAAGAATTCTATAAAACATACAAGGAGGAACTGATACCAATCTTACTGAAAGTATTCCAGGCAATTGAGAAAGATGGAACTCTCCCCAAATTATTTTATGAAGCTAACATCACAATGATACCCAAGCCAGGTAAAGATCCAACAAAGAAAGAGAACTATAGGCCAATATCCTTGATGAAAATAGATACTAAGATTCTCAACAAGATTCTTGCAAGTCGGATTCAACAACACATCTCAAAAATCATCCACCATGACCAAGCAGGCTTCATTCCCGGGATGCAGGGTTGATTCAACATTCATCAGACCATAAATGTAATTAAATACATAAACAGATATAACAACAAAACCCACATGATTATATCATTAGACACGGAAAAAGCTTTTGACAAAATCCAGCATGCTTTCTTGATAAAAACACTCGAACATCTAGGCGCAGATGGTAAATAGTGAGAGTCATGTACTAAAAACCCACAGCCAGCATACTGCTAAACAGACAGAAAGTGGAATCATTTTCCCTGAAAACTGGAACAAGACAAGGATGTCCACTCTCACCTCTTCTTTTCAACATAGTTTTGGAAGTCCTAGCTAGAGTAATCAGACAACGGAAGGAGATCAAGGGTATCCAAATAGGAAAAGAGTAAGTCAAGTTATCCCTCTTTGAAGAGAACATGATTCTATACCTCAAAATATCCAAGAGAATCTGTCAAAAATCTCCTTGCACTGATAAAGGACTTTGTCAAAGTCTCAGGGTATAAAATCAATGTGCAAAAGACAGTCGCATTTCTATACACCAGCAATAAAAAAACAGAAACCCAAATAAAAAGCACAATCCCATTCATAATAGCCAGAAAAAAATCAAATACCTTGGAATCTTTCTAAACAGAGACGTGAAAGACCTTTACAAATGAAATGAAAACTACAAAATGCTGCTCAAAGAAATCAAAGATGACACAAACAAATGGGAAAATATTCCATGCTCATGGATTGGAAGAATCAACATTGTTAAGATGTTCTTCCTATCCAAGGTAATCTGCATATTTAACACAATACCCATAAAATTACCAGCAGCATTCTTCTCAAAGCTGAAAACAATATACAGGAATTCATATGGAAACATAAACGACCACAGATCGCCAAAACAATCCTCAGCAAGAAAAACAGAGCAGGAGGTATCACACTCCCTGACTTTAAACTCTATTATAAAGCTACAATAATCAAGATAGCCCAGTATTGATACTAGAACAGGCATACAGACCAATGGAACAGGATAGAGATTCCAGAAGCAAAATCTCAAGTTCTCAACCAACTCATCTTTGACAAAGTCTCCACCACCAACAACTGGGGAGAGGAAAACCTATTCAGTAAATGATGCTGGAAAAACTGGCTCACCGCATGCAGAAGTTGAAACAAGATCCCTACCTATCACCATACACAAAAATCATCTCTAAATGGATCAAAGACCTAAATGTAAAACCTCAACTATAAGATCCTTAGAAAATGCAGAAGACACCCTGATGGAAATTGAAACTGGCAACCAATTTCTGAACAAAACCCCAAATGCCCATGCCATAAGAGATAAGATAGACAAGTGGGACCTCATCAAACTGACAAGCTTCTGCAAAGCCAAAGAAATCATCAAGAGAGCAGGGAGACAGCCCACAGACTGGGAAAAATATTTGCCAACTGTATGTCTAACAAAGACCTAACATCTAGGATCTACAAGGAACACAACCGTGCCAAAAAGAAAAAAAAACAGCCCCATTACAAAGTTGGCAAAAGATATGAATAGACACTTCTCAAAAGAAGACATACGAGCAACCAACAGATACATGAAAAATACTCAGGCTCACTAGTCATCAAACAAATGCAAATTAAAACTACACTGAGATACCACCTAACTCCAATCAGGGTGGCTATAATCAATAACTCAAAAAACAACAGATGCTGGAGACAATGCAGCAAAAGGGAACACTTCTACACTGTTGGTGGAAGTGTAAACTAGTACAGCCTCTGTGGAAAACAGTGTGGCGATTCCTAAAAGTTCTAAAAATTGAACTTCCATATGACCCCACAATCCCCCTACTGGGAATATACTCAGAAGAACTCAAATCACTCAATAAAGAAGATAACTGCACACGTATGTTTATCACAGCATTGTTCACAGTAGCAAGAACATGGAACCGACCATGCTGCCCATCAAAAGAGGACTGGATAAAAAAATGTGCATATACATGTTTTACACAGCCATAAAATATTACACAGCCATAAAAAAAGAACAAAATCATGAACTTCACAGCAACCTGGATGGACTTAGAGTCTATAATACTGAGTGATCTTTCACAGAAACAAAGAACAAAGTATCACATGTTCTCACTCATAAGCGGACCTTGAACAATTATCATAATACTGTAAGTAAAGAATTGGCAGTAGCAGGAAACTGCCAGGAGAGGGGCGAGGAAGCAGGATTGGCAGTAGTGGGAGTCTGCCTAGGGAAGGGAAGCACACCTCATCAACAAAGGTACCTGCATAGTGAACATTTGCATACCTAACCCTGAATTGTACTCCACCTCTTTAAAATAAAACAATTTAAAAGTTAAAAAAAAAAATCAGAGGAGTCATCTGAGACTTATCCATTACTCACTCAACTAAAATGATGCACTGCTACCAGTTTTACCTCTTAAATATCTCCTGAATTCATCCCCTAACCTCCAGTTTTATTTGTGATATCCTAGTAAGCACATAATGGTCTTTTACGTTGACCTAATTCCGTTGTCTTCAGATTAGTCATTTTGCCTGTATTCTTGCTGTCTTGAAACGCAACCTGCACACTGAACCTGTATGCTGATCTAAAATTTATAAACTTATAATTTCTCTGCTTAAAATGTTTCAATGGTGCTTTATTATTTGCAGGATAAAGCCAAAAACTTTAGCATGTCACTTAAGAAGCTCCATAATTTGGTGCTTATTGACTCTCCAATATGCTTTTACACTTCCTGCTTTGAATTTCGTGCTTAAATAATAATAAACTTCTTGAAGCTCTCCACGTACTTGTTTTTGCTATGTTCTTTTTCAAATATGGGTTTTTTTCTTTTTAATACCCTATTCTCTGAATAATTTATTTTCACTATTCTTCAGTGCTCTGATCAGTTCTAAATTTTAGGGTTAAAAGATTGACTTTGAAACAAAATTCTGGGTGTCAGCAAGATGGCAAAATGAGAAGTTCCAACCTTCATCTCCCCAATAGAAACACAGATTTAACAGTTATATACAAACTAAAACAGTTTTATGAGAAGTCCAGACTCTAAGAAGTTGCAGTACCCCCAGATGAGCCCCCAAAATAAGGACAGCTGCATTGAAATGAGTATAAACAGTGATTTCACTATATCCATGTAAGTGCCTCCCTCAAGCTGGCATAGCTCAGCAATTTCTTCTTTGAAGAAAAGAGAGAGTGAATTGTGCATTAAATATTCCAGGCCTTTCAGTGTGCTACCTCAGGAACCAGTTTCTATTTTGCATCACCTGGAGCTCTAAAGTAACTGGCAAAGCTTGGAAGCTATGAACAAAGAAAAGGTGAAGGCAGCCTACTGCTGCTGACATGGTTCAGCAAGGTCAGAAAGCATACAACTCTGAGGCTTTTCTGCAAGGAAGGATAGAAGAGTGGAACTTGCCTCCAACATTTTAGTCTTTTGGTTCCTTGCCTGAGGTTTCTGTCTCCCTCACCCAGAGTGCTAATAAAACTGGCATAGTTTGGTAGAGGCAACTAAGAAGAAATAGAAAGGGACAGGTAGTCTATTGAACACATAGCTTTGCAAGAGATGGAGACTATGCAGAACTGAAAACTCTTCACAGGCAGGGAAGGAGAGTAGTTGCGTGTAACTCTAAAATGTTCCCCCATGTTATAGCAAACAACAAAGGGAGCAAGATAGTATGGGCTCCTGAAAGAAAATTAAAGCTATATCTCTCTATTTAGAAATTTATATATACAAATCCAGAGAAGACACATCCATGGGAAAGGTTTGAGAGACCCTAATCTCTAGCTAGGTTGATTTAAGTTTCTTCCCTGTGAAAATCAAACCATAAAGACTTAATAAGTGTCCGTTTTATTCAGAGCTACAGACATCAGTACAAAGCTTCAAAACACACACACACACACAAAGAGTGAATGAGAAAAACACAAACAAAAAAGCAAAATAAATCCTAAAGTAATAAACCCTAGATAAATTGATATTTATGAATTGTAGGACAAAGAATTCAAAATAATTATCTTAAAGTTTAATGAGTTACAAGAAAGCATAAATAAACAAATAAAATCGGAAAAATAATACATGAAAAGAATGAAAATATCAACAGAGATGAAAACTATTAAAAAGAACAAAACACGCCGGGCTCAGTGGCTCAGCCTGTAATCCCGTGCCTTTGGGAAGCTGAGGTGAGTGGATTGCCTGAGCCTGTGGGTTCGAGACCCACCCAGGCAGCGAGACCTCATCTCTACAATAAATAAAAAAATCAGCTGGGCATGGTAGCGCATGCCTGCAATTCCAGCTACTCGGAAGGCTGAGGAGGAAGGATTGCCAGAGCCCAGCAGGTTGAGGCTGCGGTGGCCGGAAGCGGCCACTGCACTCCAGTCTGGGCGACAGAGTGAGACTCCAACTCAAAAAAATAAAATAAAATAAAATAAAATAAAAAGAACAAAACACAATAAAGACTATAATAACTAAACTGAAACAAATCTATGAAGACTAGAGAAAAGGGTATATAACTTATTTAAAGCAGAGAGTTTAAGATTCTCAAAATTGAGAGGAAAATAGAGATTATGATTCCTAAATAAAGCCCAAAGAATAGCAAATTGAATAGTAATCCCAAAGAAGTTTGTACCAATATGCATTTTAACAAAATTGTTAAAAGTCAAAGTCAAAAAAAATTTAAAACAGCAAGAAAAAGAGAACTCATCACATGCAAGGGAAATTTCATAAGAATACCAACAGATTTCTTAGCAGAAATCATATAGGTGAGAAGGAAATGAGATGACATATTCAAAGTGCTGAAAGGAAAAAAAACCTGTTAATCAAGTATACTATACTCAGCAAAGTTGTCCTTCAGACATTATGGAGAGGTAAGGACTTTCTAGACAAACAGAAGCTCTTGACAAACTCTTGCCACTTCTATTCAGCATGATACTGGAAATTCTAGCCAGAGCAATTAGGCAGGAAAACAAAATAGCAAACCATACAAATAAAAAAGAAAGAAGTTTATTATCTTTTTTTTTTTTTAAAGATGGGAAGGTATAATATTGTTAAAATGTCTAATACCATCCCTAGTAATCTATGGATGCAATATAATCCCTATCAAAATTTCAATTTTTTTAAATAAAAATAGAAAATACAATCCTAAAATTCATATGAAGCCACAAAAGACTTAGAATAGTCAAAATAATTTTAAGGAAGAACAAAGGGAGAGGCATCACACTTTTGATTTCAAAATACATTACTAAGATGCAATGATTCAGGCAGTATGATATTGGCTTAAGAAACAGGCACATATTCCGATAAAATAGAATAGACAGCACAGAAATAAACCCATGCATATGTGGTCAGCTGATCTCCCAAAAGAGTGCCAAGAATACACAATGAGAAAGGCAAATGCCTTCACAAATGGTGCTGGAAAAATTAGATATCCACACACAAAAAAATGAAATTGTACCTTTATCTTATACCACATGCAAAAGTGACTCAAAAGAGATTTAATGTAAGACCCCAAACTTTAAAACTACTGAAAGGAAACAGAAGAAAAGTTCCATAATATCTGTCTAGACAATGACTTTTTTGATATGACCTCAAAATCATACACAGCAAGAGCAAAAATAGGTAAGTGAAATTGTATCAAACTAAAAACCTTCTTCAAAGCAAAGAAAAATCAACACAGCTTAAAAGTCAGTAAAAAAATTAAACAAAAACAAACTCTAAACAGAAAAATATTTGCAGACCATATATCGGATAAGAGTTTAATATACAATATATAAGAAACTACAACTATAGCAAATAGAGAATCATATTTTAAAATAGGCAAAACATTGGAATGTATATTTCTCCAAATAGAGTATACAAATGGCAAATAGGTTTATAAAAAGATATTCAACTTCACTAATCAGGGAAATGCCAATAATAGTCACAATGAGATATTATTTCACTCCTGTTAGAATGGCTATTATCAAAAACAAACAAACAAGAACAAAGAAACAAACTACAAAAAAGAACAAGTGTTGATGAATATGTGAGAAAATTGGAAGAAGTATACACTTAGTGGGGATGTAAAATGGTGTTGCCACTATGAAAAACAGTATGGAGGTTTCTCAAAAATTTAAAAATAAAACTATCATGTAATCCAACAATCTCCCTTCTGAGTACATATCCAAAAGAATTAAAATCAGGATCTCAAGAGATATCTGTACATCTATATTCACTACAGTATTATTAACAATGACTGAGGTATAGAAACAACTAAGTCCATTAACAGATAAATAAAAAAGAAGATGTGATATATACATTAGATGGAATAATATTTAGCCTTTATAAAGACAGAAACCCTGCCATATTTGACAACAAAAATAAGACTTGAGTACATTATGAAAAGTAAAAAAAAGTCAATCACAGAGAGACAAATACTGCATGATTTCATTCATATGAAATAATCAGAAACAAGAGTAGAAAGCTGATGGCACAGACTGGGTGGAGGGTTGTTTTTAAATGAGTTAAGGTTTCAGTTATGTAAGATAAATAAGTTCTAAAGATCTGCTGTGCAGCATTGTGCCTATATTTAACAACACTGTATTTTATACCTAAAAATATAAGGCAGTAAGTTTCATATTGAGTGTTCTGATTACAATAAAAGAGGAAGGAAAGAAGGGAGGGGAGGACAATAAAAGAGAGGAGGGAGAAAAAACCAGATTATTTCATGTACTAAATATATAATTTTTTATGTCTTCATATCTTTATTTGTGAATCAGGGATAATAATACCTACTCCAAAGTGTTGTTATGTGTTTATTGAGATCAAATATTTAAGGTGTTAACTCTCTGAAAACTAAATGATGAATATCACCACTGCTGTTTTTATTGTTACTTTCCTGAAAAAAGGGTTTTGTTGATCTACCAGCTCAAATAAATATCCTCACCCACATTATGCGCACTTGCACACTTAAATTTAAGCATTTAGCACAAGACATATTAATATTATTGGATATCTTTTTATTTTGCTACTAAACTATACATTTATGGGAGGTATGGCAGATACTTCCAGATGTCTCCCAATGCCCACTCTCCTCTTCTTTCTTTACTAACTGAACTCCTTATATTTGACTGGTTATATTGCATCCCAGAAGTTCCTTTTCACCATTGCTTCATAAAATTACTCAAAAACTTAGTGACTTAAAACAACAACAATAATTTTATTATCCTTGACATTTATTTGGAAAATAAAATTGGACACATACAATAAGTTTGGACCAAGGGGATGTGAGTGAAAATGATGTATGGAAATAACAGATTAATATTCTCAATGAAAATAGATACAAAAATGCTTAGGAAAATATCAATGAATCTAGACAATATAGAACCAAGGCCAAGCCAAATTTATCCAAAGAGTGAACAGCTGTTCTAACATCAGAAAATGAGTCTATGTCACTTAGAATTATAATTATCTCAAAAGATGCCAAACATTTTAACAAGATTTAACACTTGTTACAAAAACTGCTGGCAAACTAATTTCTATAGTTTAAACATGTACACTCCATAACTCATATGGAATCCTTATCCCCACTGTAATGGTATTAAGAGGTGAGACTTTTGGGGAAGTGATTAAGTGCTGAGGACTCTGCCCTCATGAATGAATTAGTGCCTTATTAAAGAGCTGGGGAAAACTAGCTTAGGTCACTTTTTGCACTTCTACCACATGAAGATGCAACAAGAGAGCCCCCACCAGATATCAAACCTGACCTTGGATTTTCCAGCCTCCGAAACTATGAAAAAGTAGGGGAAAAAGTAGGATGTCTTTTTTCAATTTATTCTACTCAACATTATCCTAGAGTTGCTAGCCAATGTAATAGGACAAGAAAAAGAAATAAAATGAAATAAAAATTGAAAAGAAAGAAATAGAAGTCTCTTTACTTAGAGATAGCAAGACTGTGCAAATAGAAGGGCCAAAGGAAAATACAGAAAAAACAAACAAATAAACAAACAAAAACTAAAAAAGAAACTGATATGTAAATTTAGCAAGGTCAGTATTTTTTAAGTTATTGTATTTCTATTTACTAACAAAAAGCAATTTTGACAACAGATTCAAATAGAAAAAATCTACCATTTATGATAACATCTAAAAATAGTAAAACATGAAAATAAATATAACAAAAGTTGTGTAAAACCTCTACACTGAAAGCTACAAAACATTGCTGAGAGAAATTAAGAAAACCTATGTGAATAGCAAAATATACCATATTAATGAATTGGACAACTAATGTTTTAAAATGTTATTTTTTCTCACAATAATATTAGATTTAAATTTAAATTCAAGTGGACACTTAGAGTCTTCACCTTGGCTTATGATGTTATTTTCCAATAAAAGGAACCAGGGCTCATTCAAGAACTGGTTGATTTTATAACTGAGGCAGGAAATATGCAAGATGAGCCTGGAATATCTTGTGGTATCAGAAAGTAAACAAGTGTTTAAAGAGCAAACATCAGCATATGTCAAAGAGACACAGAAGTCAACCAAGCAGAATGAAATAAAATAGTATTAGATTGTCATCCAAAGGATTAAATAAATATCCATGGGCACACACTGATATAAAGAAACAAATGGAGAATAGATAAATTTCAAATAATTTGCAGACATATTTCAGATAATTTATGTAGATATACTGCCTCAGGGGGAAAGAATACATAACTTCACACTCCTTAAATGTGGGCTGTACACTGTGACTTCCAAAGACTATATTACAAAAAAAAAGAGAAAAAATTAACTTTGTGGAGAAACCTAACAAACTTTACCTGTCAAATGAACAAGGTTTACATTAATGGAGAAAAATCATGTTGGTAGTATATGTCATTGGTATGACGTGATAAGAATGGCACTTTACTTCTTTGGTCAGCACCTCAAAAACCCATTTAATCATGACCAAATCACCAGACAAATCCCTACCGGAAGATATTCTACAAAATATATTTCCAGTACTTCTTAAAACCAAGGAAATATTGATAAACTGATATAACCAAGAGAAGTCTAAAGAGACATGACTAAATGCAATGCAGTAAGCTAAATAGAATACTGAAAAAGAATTTAAGAAAATTTGAATAACTTATGGACTTTAGTTTAAAATGATTTATCAATATTGGTTTGCAAATTGTGACAAATGCACCAAACTTATGTAAAATGTTAAAAGGGGAAACTTTACATGAAAATTATTTGTATTCTTTTAGCAACTTTTCTGTAAATCTAAATAGTTCCTAAAAATAAGCAGTTTATTTAAAATATTTTAAGATATCCAAGAATTTGTGTGAATTGTTAAGCTTTTTCTAAAATGTACATGGATATACAGAGATCAAGAATAGTGAAATAATTTCATTAAGAATAAAACCCCAATGTCAGACTACTCTCCACAGTCCCAGACTCCAGGCTGGCAGCTACAGCCCCAGCCTCTGAGTCTGTCCCAGTGCCAGGTCAGTTTCTGAAGCCCAGGCTTCAGGTTCACCCCAACAACCAGTGGCACCTGCAGACATAGGCTCTAGCACCAGGCCTATCCCTGCAGCCTCAGAATAGGGGGCAGCACTCATGGATTCAGGCTCTAGGTCTACCCCATGCCTCAGACTAGCCTAGTATCAGACCAGTTCCCACAGTTATAGGCTTTAGGCCCTAATAAAAGGTCAGCCCCCATAGCCCAAGTGTTCAAGCCAGTACCTGCAAATTCAGTCTCCAGTCCAATTCCAGTGCCAGTTGGCAGCTAAAGACCCCATCTCTAGGCTAACCCCCATGATTGTTGGTACCAGGTTTAGCATCTATAGACCCAGCATAAACACATGCTGACCATGCAGCCCCAGGCTCTAGGCCAGCCCCCAAAACCCCATGCTCCAGTAGATTAAGAGTCAGACCAATATCAGTAAACCCCAGTGCTGGACTGACACCTATGGACCCATGACCCAAGACTGCCCCATGAACGATGCCTCTAGGCTCACCTCAAAACTAAGCTGGCCTCTCAGTCCCCAGACACCAAGCCAGCCTTCATGTACCTGGACTCCAAGCCAGTATCTGTGCATCCCGCCTCTAGGTTATCCCCCACAGGCCTACACTTGAGTCAGATCTTCATGGGCAAGGTCTTCAGACTAGCCTTCATGGACACCAAACCCAGGATTTCCCCAATATGAAACTGGTTTCAGGCTCCCACTTGGTATCTGCAGACCCAGGATCCAGTAGACCAAGGCTCCAGTAGTACTTCTGCAGACCTAGTACCTAGTATTAGATACTAGCACCTAGAACCAGGCCCATCACACATCTCAGGGTTCCCCCAGCATCAGGCCAGTCTCTGTGGACTCAGGTTCAGGACCACCAAAATGCCTGGTTAGCTCCTGTACACCCAGACTTCCAATTGGTTCCTGCAGATACAGAATCAAGGTCAGTCCTCACATACCTGGGTTCCAATTCCACACTTACAAAAAAAATTACAGGTCTGCCATAGTGAGCACTAGTGTCAACCTGATTTCAGTGGATCCAGGATCCAAACCCACCCCTGTGGACCAAGACTCCACATCCAACCTGAAGACCTATGTGCCAGGTCCACTCACCTGATGCTCCAGGGACCAGGCCAGTCTGCTCAAGAACTTCAGCACCAAGCTCACCACAGACAATACCAGGAAGCCTCCTCAGGATATCTGGTCAGGCAGACTACTGAAGACTGCTGACTTTCCTGCCAAAACTAATCTATAAAGACTGTAATAAGTGCCCAATTCTTCATATGTGTAGAATCCAATGCATGGCTACAGAATCAAGAATAATTGAGAAAACATGACACTACAAAAGGATCTAAATAAAGCATCTGTAGCCAACCATAAAGAGATATTCATAAACTACTTGACAAAGACTTCTAAATAATTGTCTTGAGGAAGCTCAGTTAGCTTTTAGAGAACTCAAATAGACTACAAAAGAAAATCAAGATAAAAATACATGGACAAAATGGTAAGATAGGAAAAGATATAGAAACCTACAAATGAACTACAAAGAAATTTTGAAGCTGAAAAAATGATTGACTAAACTAAAAAATTGCATAGGAAACTTTAATGGCAGACTCGCTCAAGCAGAAGAAAAAAAATTAGTGAGCATGAATACAGATTATTTGTAATAATAAAGATAGAGGAAAAAGAAAATACAATTTAAAAAAGAGAAGAAAGTCTAAAATTTATGGAACACCATCTAATGAGCCTATATACAAATTTTAGAAGGCCCAGAAGAAGCTCAGAAAGAAAAAGGAGCATAAAACTTATTTAAGAAAATAATGACAAAACAAAAACTTCCTAAATTTTTGAGAAAAATGAACATCCAGAGTCTAGAGGAAAAAAACTCCAAATAGATTAAAAATGAAAACTCTTCACTGATATACAAAATCAAACTCTGAAAAGTTAATGACAAGGACAGAATTGTGAAAGCAACAAGAGAAAATCCATTTATCACATAGAAGGGAACCTCCATCAGACAGGACATTTCTTGGTAGAAGTATTGCAGGTCAGCAGAGAGTTAGATAATATGTTCAAATTGTTTGATGATTTTCTTCAAACAATTTTTTCCAGACAAACAAAGCTGAAGGAGTTCATCACCACTAGACCTGCCTTACAAAAAGTGTTAAAGAAGGTTTTACAAGCTGAAAGAAAGAAACACTAATTAGTTTAAAAAAAAAAAAAACGAAAAAAACATAGAAAAATATAAAATTCACTGATAAAATAGTTAAATTTTGAAAACACTAATCATGTAATTGTGGCACATAAAATCGTGGCATTTAAAAGAAGTTATTAAAGAGATGGGAAAGATTGTGATGGAAATGGTCAGAATGTGAGAATCTCTGCAAAAACAAGTGTCTGTAACAACTGTCTGCATGAGTGGATGTGTGCCAGTGGATGAGTGAAAGTTCATCTGAAGGGAGATTCGGGTTCAAGCACCCAGTGTTCTCCTCCAGAGGTGACTGCAACCCACCACTGTCCTGAAATTGGAGCCCCCATTGCACTGGTTTATCTGCCATTCTCAGGGGTCTCGTGAGAGGAGGCAGCAGAGAACAGCTGCTCCTTAGCACCTGGCACCTGGCCAAGCACAGGTAGCAAAAACCATGGAGAAGGCACAGCAAGAAAACCTGGAACTGAGCCCCACTGCCAGTGAGGAAATGCAGGTGGTCACTATTTTCTCTGTCCCAGGACCAGGCAGAAACCTGCATTGCCCCACCCAACTCTGTCCAGCCTCCAATCTGAGACCCAGATGCTGTTTCTGCAACCCTTTGAGATTGACTGTCAGACATGGAGAGACAGATTCCCCTCCCCCACACTGGAACAGGCACAGACACCTCTGATCTGAGTGGGAGACTTGGCAGCAGCAGCAGCAGACAAGGCATGTGAGTCCAGATCTGATTCACTCTTCTCCCACAGAAGGGTGGTGTCTGACACACGCTGAGAGCAACCCAGTCAGCCTGCACTGAGAACAGAGGAGATGGGCTGGAGACCAGAGCCACATCCTAACACAGTGGCAATCAAAAGCAGTGGCAGTGCTTGGGAAAGAAGCTGAAGTTCCAGAAATGGCCACAGAGGTATCTCTTTTTTTTCTTTCTGTTTTTGTTTACATTTTTGTATTTGCTTTATTTTTGTTATTTGATTGTTGCTTTTAAGACTTTCTATTTGCATATGGGTATTTTTGACAGTGAGTACATCAATGAGCGTTTGTTTGTTTGAAGGATTGTATGTTTTGGGGGTTTTTTTTGTTTTGTTTGTTTTTGTTTGTTTATTCATTAATTGGTATGAATGTCCATATTCCCTCTTCTTCTCTCCTCACCTTCACTTTGTCTCCTTCCTTCTGTTTTTTGTTCTTTTCCTTATTTCATTTTGCTTTCAGGAAGCAAACATATTCCTCCACCACATGGACAGACTATAAGGTGGTAAGAAGTGGGTTCCAGGGGACCACATACCTGTCAGCAGATAGTTTCTGAACCATAGCTCTCCACTTAATAAAATCTCAAAACTGCAGAATGCACAGCCCCCAAACCCCAGTCCAGCTTCAAAATTGAACAAATCCAGGAACTCTACATTAGGAAAAAAAGGGAATTGAGCAAACAGAAGTAAAGGCTATCCTCCCATCACTGAACAACAGAATTAAAGAAGAGGGGAAAGAGGGGGAGAAACACCTTCACAAATGAAGAAGAATCAATGGAAGAACATAGGTCTCATACAGAACCCTGGGAAGACAGCAACTGAGAATACAGACTTCAGAACTCAAACAATGAAGAGCCCCCAAAACGACCAGTCTGAAATCACAAACCCAGATATCAAGATATTAATAGAAAGAATAAATAGAAATGAGGAGAGACAAGAGAAAATAATGTAGTAATTGATAACTGAGATGACAGCATTAAAGAATACAGTGAACAAAATAAATGACAAATTGATAAGCATAAAAAGCAGAATTAACCAAGTAGAACAAAGAATATCAGAGCTTGAGAACCAAAATATGAAACTAACCCAAACTGTTAAAAACATACAAAAGAAGCTTAAAAATACACAACAAAGCCTCCAAGAGATGTGCAATTATATCAAGAGACCGAACCTAAGATTAATTGGAATCACTGAGGCAGATAGAGAGACAGAGACCATGCTGAAACAAACATTCCATGAAATTATCCAAGAAAAGTTCCCTCAACACATCAGATATATGACCATTCAAACACAAAAAATTCAGAGAACCAGCTGGGCTCAGTGGCTCAGCCTGTAATCCTGCACCTTTGAGAGGCTGAGGTGAGTGGATTGCCTGAGCCCACAGGTTCGAGACCCGCCTGGGCAGCGAGACCTCATCTCTACAATAAATCAAAAAATCAGCCGGGTGTGGTAGCGCATGCCTGCAATTCCGGCTACTTGGAAGGCTGAGGCAGAAGGATTGCCGGGGCCCAGCAGGTCGGGGCTGAGGTGGCCGGGAGCGGCCACTGCACTCCAGTCTGGATGACAGAGTGAGACTCCAACTAAAAAAAAAAAAAATCAGAGAACCCTTGTGAGACATGAAATGAAAAGACCAACTCCTAGACACATAACAATTCACTTACAAAAATAGGCATAAATGAAAAAATCCTAAAGGCAGCAAGACAGAAAGGACAGACTACTGACTGGGGAAGACCAATTAGAATAGCAACAGACTTACCTACAGAAACACTACAGGCTAGAAGTAACTGGAGTCCAATTTTCTAAGTTCTCAAAGATAAACAATTTCAACCAAGAATTTCCTACCCAGCTAAGCTAGCATCATCAATAATGGAGAATTCAAATACTTCCCATACATTCACTCCCTAACAGTTTATGCCACCTCAAGACCAGCTCTACAAGAAACACTTAAGAAAGTATTAAACACAGAATAATAATAATAATAAAAGAACAATCATACACTTCCCAAGAATGCAGGAAAAAGATTGAAAGTGGATATAAATCAACCCCAAAATCAAAAGAGAGCCAACAAACAAACAACAACAAATTCTATAAAAACCTCATGACAGTGATAAACTCTCACATCTCAATAATTAGCCTGAATATAAATAGACTAAATGCACCACTGAAAAGACATAGAATATGAAACTGGATAAAAAATCATGATGCAGCAATATGCTGTCTCCAGGAGACTCATCTCACCAGAAATCACACTCAAAGACTCAAAGTAAGAGGATGGAAAACAAATTTTCAAGTGAATGGAACACAAAAGAAAGCAGGAGTTGTAATCTTAATATCAGACAAAATATCCTTTAAGCTATCAAAAATTTTAAAAAGATATGGAATGTCACTACATAATGATAAAAGGTTCAATGCATCAATAAGATCTCTCCATCCTAAACATATATGCACCCAACATAGGAGCACCAACTTTCATATAACGGCTTCTAGGTAAATTTTTTTTAAAAAATGGACTCTAACACTATCATAGCTGTGGATTTAACTACCCCACTAACAACCCTAGAGATATCATCTAATCAAAAAATCAGCAAGGTGATTCAGAACCTCAACTAAATGCTTGACCAAATGGACTTAATAGATACCTACAGAATACTCTACCTATTAACCATGGGATGTACATTCTACTCATCACCACATGAAATGTACTCTAAGATCAATGACATCCTCAGCCATAAATCAAGCATAAACAAATTTCATGAGATTGAAATACTGTCATGTACCTCTCAGAACACAGTGGAATAAAAATAAATATTAACACCAACAAAGTTCTCCCAAAACCCACAAAGACATAAACACTAAGCAGCATGATGCTGAACAACTCCTGGGTAAACATGGAAATCAAAACAGAAATTAAAAGATTCCTGGGAACAAATGAAAATGAAGAAGCATCTTACCAAAATCTCTGGGAGCCATGAGCAGTACTAAAAGGGAAATTCATATCTCTATGAAAACACATGAAGAAAATGAAAAGATCACAAGTTAACAGTCTAGTCAATCACCTAAGGGAGCTGGAAAAGCAAGACCACAAAAACCCTAACTTCAGCAGAAGAATCAAGATTATTAAAATAAAAGCCCAAATACAGGACACAGAAGACGAAAGATATAATAGAAAAAAAAAAATCATGAAACAAAAAGCTGGTACTTTGAAAGGATAAACAAGATTGATGGGCCCCTAGCCATATTGACCAAGAAAAAGAGAGAAAAAGTTCAAATGAACATAATCAGAAATGCAAAAGATCAAGTCACAATTGACCCTGAAGAAATGCAAAAGATTATCAGAGATTACTATGTACAACTTGTATGGAAATAAACTTAAAAGTCTAAATGAAATGGAAGAATTTCTGACATCACACAATCTTCCAAGGTTGAAACAAGAAGAAATTGAGACCCTAAATAGACCAATATCAACCCAGGAAATTGACTTTGTCATAAGAAAACTGCCTACAAAAAGAAAGCCCTGGACCAGATGGCTTTCCTGCAGAATACTATTAAAAAAAAAAAAAAAAAAAAACAAGGAAGAGATGATACCAATCCTACTGAAAGTATTCCAGGCAATTGAGGAAGACGGACCTCTCCCCAAATCATTTTATGAAGCTAACATCACATTGATGCCCAAACTGGGTAAAGATCCAACAAAGAAAGAGAACTACAGGCCAATACCCTTGATGAACATAGATGCTAAAATTTTCAACTAGATTCTAAAAAACTGGATCCAACAGCACATCTCAAAAATCATCCACTGTGACCAAATAGGCTTCATCCACAGGATGCAGGACTAGTTCAACATCTGCAAGACCATAAGCATAATTAAACACATCAACAGATGTAAAACCAAGAACCACATGATTATATCATTAGACACAAAAAAAGCTTTCCATAAAATCCAGCATTTCTTCTTGATAATAGCAGTTGAACACCTAGGTATAGATGAACATATCTCAAAATAGCAAGCACCATCTACAATAAACTCAAACCAACATACTGTTAAACAGGCAGAAATTGTATCAATTGCCCTTGAAAACCAGAATAAGACAAGACTGCCCACTCTCAGCCCTCTTGTTCAACATAGTATTGGAAGTCCTAGCTAGAGCAATCAGACAAGAGAAAGAAATCAAGGGCATCAAAATAGGAAAACAGGAATTTGAATTATCCCTCTTCACAGATGACATGATCCTATACCTTGAAAACCCAGGTGAATTTGTCAAAAACTTCCTTACACTGATAAAGGACTTTGGCAAAGGCTCCAAGTACAAAACCAACATGCAAAAGATGGTCTCATTCCTGTACACCAACAATAAACAAACAGAAACCCAAATAAGAAACACAACCCCAGTCACAATAGCCACAAAAAAAGAAATATCTCAGCATCTTCCTAACCAGAGAAGTGAAAGTCCTTTACAATGAAAACTGCAAAACATTACTCAAAGAAATTCAAGAAAACACAAACAAATGGAAAAATACACCATACTAATGGACTGGAAGAATCAACATTTTTAAGATGCCCATCCTATCTACCCAAGGCAATCTACAGATTTAATGGAATACCCATTAAATTACCAGCATCATTCTTCTCTGACCTGGAAACAACAACACAGAAATTCATATGGAAACATAAACAACCACAAATAGCCAAAACAATCCTTAGCAAAAGAAACAAAGTGGGAGGTATCACACTTCCAGACTTTAAACTTTACTATGAGGCTACAGTAATCAAAACAGCCTGGTATTGATACAAGAACAGGTATATCGATCAATGGAACAGGATAGCGATTCTGAAAGCAAAACCTCAATTTCTCAACTAACTCATCGTTGACAAAGACTCCACTAACAACCACTAGGGAGAGGAGAACCTATTCAGTAAATGGTGCTGGGAAAACTGACTAACAACATGCAGAAAAATAAAACAAGACCCCTACTTATCACCATACACAAAAATCAACTCTAAGTTGATCAAACACCTAAATGTAAAATCTCAAACTATAAGAAAATTAGAAAATGCAAGAGACACCCTTATGGAAATTGAAACTGGCAACCAATTCCTGATCAAAACCCCAAAAACCCATGACATAAAAGATAAGGTAGACAAGTGTGGCCTCATCAAACTGAAAAGCTTCTGCAAAGAAGAAATCAAGAGAATGAGAAAACAGTCCACAGAATGGGAAAAATGTATTTGCCAAATGTATATCTGACAAAGGAGCTACCATCTGAGATCTACAAGGAACTCAAACGTGCCAAAAAGAAAAAAACAAACAACCCCGGTACAAAGTGGGCAAAAGATATGAATAGACTCTTCTCCAAAGAAGATGTATGAGCAGCCAATGGATCCATGAAAAATGCTCAACCTCACTAATCGTCAAAGAAATGCAAATCAAAACCACACTGAGATGCCACCTAACTTTAGTCAGGATGGCCATCTTCATAACAAAAAACAACAGATCCTGGAGAGGGTGTGGGGAAAAAGGAACACTTCTACACTGATGGCAGGTGTGTAAGCTAGTACAACCTTTATGGAAAACAGTGTGGCAATTCCTAAAAGATCTAAAAATCAACCTTCCATTTGACCCCACAATCCCCCTTCTGGGAATACACCCATAGGACCTCAAATCACTCTATGAAAAAGATAACTGCACATGCATGTTTACTGCAGCATTATTAACAATAGCAAAAACATGGAACCTACTGTGCTGCTCATCAAAAGAGGACTGAATAAAAAAATGTGGTACATATACATGATGGAATATTACACATGTATAAAAAAGGACAAAATTATGAACTTCACAGCAACTTTGATGGATTTATCGTCTATAATCCTAAGTGAACTATCACAGAAACAAAGAACTGAGTATCAAATGTTCTCACTCATAAACGGATCCTGAACAATTATCATAATACTATAAGAAAGGGATTGGCAGTAGTTGGAAACTGCCAGGGAAGGCAGTGGGGACACATCTCATCAATAAGGGTGTCCAATCTCAAATCAGGGAAAGTGGGGACCAAGATGAAGCCCAAACTTTACCTACATAATGACCATTTGTATACCTATCCCTGAACTCATATCATTAAAATAAAATAAAATAAAATAGAATAAAATAAAATAAAAAAGAAGCTATATATAAATAGTTACCATTATTTATCAAAGAGTGCAAATAGATGTAAATTGTGACACTGAAAATGTAAAATGAGGATGGGGATAAGTAAAAGAAAACAGTTTTTTAAAATGTACTAAAAGTTAAGTTGTTATCAGCTTTACTGATAAGATGTTTTATGTAAGCCTCATGATAACTACAATTCAAAAACCTATAGTAGACACACAAAATATATTTTCAAAACAACATATTACTAAGGAATATCATCTAATCACAAAAGAAGACATCAAGAGAGGAAGAAAGAAATAAGTAATTAAAGGGGTCAATTTATCAAGAAAACATAACAGTTTTAAAATATATACACTCAACATCAAAACACCTAAATTCTAATATATAGCAAATACTAATGTATTTCAAAGTTGAGATAGACTGCAGTATATAATAACAGATTTGAATATCTCACTTTCAACAATGGACAGAAAAATCAATAAGAAACATTGGATTTGAACTATACTTTAGAACAAATAGACCTAACAGATCTACAGAATGTGACAGCAATTGCAGCAAAATACATATTTTTCTCCACTGACATGAAACATTCTCTAGGATAGATCATGTTAGACAAAAACAAAACAAAACAAAACAAATTTTCAAACCTTAAGACTGAAATTGTATAAAGTATTTTTTCCAACCATAATGATAGGAAACTAGAAATCAATAACAGGAAGAATTTTGAAAAATTCACAAATAAATGAAAATTATACAAAATGCTCACAAACAATGGGATCAAAGGATAAATTAAAAGTAAAATTTGAAAATATATTGAGCCCAATAAAAATGGAAACATGGCATACCAAAACTTATGAAATGCAATCAAGTCATTTCTAAAAGGCAAGTTTATAGCGATAAATGTCTATTTTAAAAAAGATTTCAAATAAACCATCTGTTGGTATATCACAAGGTACTAGAAAAAAGAGACAAACCAAGTCCAAAGTCAGTATAAGAAAGAAAAGAATAATTATCACAACAGAAATAAGTGAAATAGAGAATAAAATATATACACAATGAACAAAGTTAAAAGTTTGTACTTTAAAATGATAAACAAAAATCAAGAACCTTTCAGTTAGACTAAAAAAGAAGACAAAGTTCAAGTAAATAAAATGATAAATAAAAGAGGGAGCATTATTATTGATACCACAGAAATACAGAGGACCCTGAAAGACTACTGTGAGCAATTTTTTTTTTTATAATCAATTTTCTTTTTTTTTGAGTTGGAGTCTCACTCTGTCACCCAGACTGGAGTGCAGTGGCCGCTCCTGACCAGCGCAACCTCGACCTGCTGGGCTCCAGTGATCCTTCTGCTTCAGCCTTCCAAGGAGCTGGAACTACAGGCACGTGCTACCACACCAGGCTAATTTTTTATTTATTGTAGAGATGAGATCTTGCCAAGTTGTCCAGGCAGGTCTCGAACCCACGGGCTCAGGCAATACTCTCACCTCGGCCTCCCAAAGTGCTGGGATTACAGGCTGAGCCACCGAGCCTGTCCAATATTTTTTATTATGATATTGTGGGGTACCGTTAAGGGTAAGGTATACAAATATGCTTCGTTCAGTCACCCTTGTTGATAAGAGGTTTCTCCCTGTCCCCAGACAGATATTTACCACCATTAATCCCATCTCCCTTCCTCCCCCCATAGTCTCCCTCCACTGTCAGTCATTTTCTTATAGTATTACATTGGATGTTCAAGGTCTACTATATGAGTGAGAGCATGTGATACTCAGATCTTTGTTTCTGTGAGAGATCATTCAGTATTATAGACTCTAGTTCCATCCAGGTTGCTGTGGAATTCATGATTTTGTTCTTTTTTATGGCTGCATAGTATTCGTGTATATGTACCACATTTTTTTAATCCAGTCTTCTTTTGATGGACAGCATGGTTGGTTCCAGGTTCTTGCTATTGTGAACAATGCTGCGATAAACATTCGTGTGCAGGTATCTTTTTGAGAGAGTGATTTGAGTTCTTCAAGGTATATTCCCAACAGGGGGATTGCAGGGTCATATGGGAGGTTGATATTTAGAGCTTTCAGGAATTGCCACACTGCTTTCCACAGAGGCTGCACTAGTTTACACTCCCACCAACAGTGTAGAAGTGTTCCCTTTTCACCACACCCTCTCCAGCAACTGTTGTTTTTTGAGTTATTGATAACTGCCATTCTGACTGGGGTTAGGTGGTATCTCAGTGTGGTTTTGATTTGCATCTCCCTGATGATTAGTGAGGTTGAGCATTTCTTCATGCGTCTGTTGGCTGCTCAGATGTCTTCCTTTGTGAAGTGTCTGTTCATATCTTTTGCCCATTTTATAATGGGATTGTTTGTTTTTTTCTTTTCAGCACGTTTGAGTTCCTTGTAGATCCAAGATGTTAAAGCTTTGTCAGACCTGGAGTTGGCAAATACTTTTTCCCAGTCTGTAGGCTGTCTCCCTGCTCTCTTGATGGTTTCTTTGGCTTTGCAGAAGCTTGTCAGTTTAATAAGGTCTCACTTGTCTATCTTCTCTCTTATGATCTGTGGGTTTCCGGTTTTGTTCAGGAAATGGATGCCAGTTCCGATTTCCATGAGGGTATGTCCTTCATTTTCTAAGGTTCTTATGGTTTGAAGTTTTACATTTAGGTCTCTGATCCATTTGGAGTTAATTTTTGTGTATGGGGATAGATACACAATCTTCTGCATGTGGTCAGCCAGTTTTCCCAACACCATTTACTGAATAGGTTCTCCTCTCCTGGGTGGTAGGTGGTGGAGGCTTTGTCGAAGATGAGTTGGTTGAGAAATTGAGGTTTTGCTTCTGGAATCTCAATTCTATTCCATTGATCTATATGCCTGTTCCTATACCAATACCAAGCTGTTTTGATGATTGAAGTGTTATAGTAAAGTTTGAAGTCTGGTAATGTGATACCTCCTGCTTTGTTATTTTTTGCTGAGGATTGTTCTGGCTATTCTTGGTCGTTTGTGTTTCCATATGAATTCCTGTGTTGTTTTTCTAGGTCTGAGAAGAATGTTGCTGGTAATTTGATGGATATTGCATTGAATTTGTAGATTGCCTTAGGTCAAATGGACATCTTCACAATGTTGATTCTTCCAATCCATGAGCATGGGATATTTTTCCACTTGTTTATGTCATCTTTGATTTCTTTGAGCAATGTTTTTACTGTGAACAATTATACACCAACAAATTAGATAACCTGGAAGAAATGGGTACATTTCTGGACACACAACCTACCAAAACTAAATAATGAATAGAAAGTCAAACAGATCAATAAAAAGCAGCAAGATTAAATCCATAATTAAAAGTCTCTCATCAAAGAAAAGCTCAGGCGCTGATAGCTTCAGTACTAAATTCTACCAAACATGTGAAGGACTATGACCAATCTTTCTCAAAATTGTCTTTTAAAAAAGGGAAGGAACTACCCCTACAGTCACTTTACAAGACCATATTTATCCTGGTGTCACAGCCATACAAAATCACCACAAAACAAGAAAATTATAGACTAATATCCATGATGATAAATATACATACAAATCCCATCATCAAAATATTTTCGAGTTGAATTCAACAGTACATCAAAAAGATCATTCACTATAATGAAGTGGGATTTATCCCTGGGAAACAAGGATCGTTCAATATACTCAAATCCATAAAGGTGATACATTAATAGAATGAGTGATAAAACTCACATGATAATCCAGATAGATACAGAAAACACAGTTGACAAAATTCATCAAACTTTCATAATAAAAGCTCTCACCAGACTAGACATAGAAGGAATTCACCTCACCACAATGAGGGCCATATATGAAAAGCCCACAGCTAACAGTGAAAAGTTGAAATATTTTCTTCGAATTCAGAAACAAGACAGTAATGACCCACATGGAATGACCACTCACACTACTTTTATCCAGCATAATACTGGAAGTGTTATCAGGAGATATTAAGCAAGAGAAAGAAAGAAAAGGCATCCAAACAGGAAAAGAAGAAGTAAAATTTGTTCCTGTTTTCAGGTGACATGATCCTATGTATAGAAAACCCTAAAGATTCCACCAAAAAACAAGTTAAAATAGACAAATTTAGTAAAATTTCTAAAATTCTCATATAAAAATCAGTAGTGTTTCTATACACCAACAATTAACTATCTGAAAAAGATATGAAGAAAACAGTCCTGTTTTCTTTCTTCCTTTTTTGAAGATTGGGGATTTTTCATTGTTTGCCAGTGTGTCATAGATAATGACATGGTAGTCCGTGTTGTCATCTAATTCGGATTATCTGTAGACCTCATTACGGAAATGAGGCAGTTTCTACACCGCCTCTACTCAATGAGCAGCAGCAGGGCTTCTCCCCCACAAGGACTGTACAGATTGGCCATAGGCAAGTGCCCTGCAGGCCGGGTGTAGGCAGCAGGTGCGAAGGCAGTGGTGGAAGGGAAGGTGGACTTCTTTCCAGGAGCCTGGGGCCTCAGATCTGAAAAAAATTTGTCCCCAACGAGCTGGTTTCTCTTATCAAGCTCAAACTGGAGATTGAAAGCCCGGTCACAGTGGCAGGTATTGGCGGTTGCGGTGATAGGAGCCAGAGTTGAGGGCGGTGGCACTTGGGTTAAGTTCTGGTTGCTCCCCACTGCGCCATGGACAAGGCCATGGGCGACCTGAGCCGACTCTACCCTGAGTAGCTGAGGTGCCGGCTATCCTCCTGGAGGATACTCAGCGGACATAATATTGTGTTTGGTGATCACACATGGACTGAGTATGAATAATCCCATTTTTCATAGCTATAAAATAAACATAAAATAAAAGACTTAGGAATAAATTTAATCAGGGAGGTAAAAGATTGGTGCAGTAAGTCTCCTACGTATGAAATTTTAAGCTACAAACTTTCAAAGACGTAAACATGTATTCACATGTCCAGCCACGTAAGTTAGTTCACATGTCTGGCGTATATGGTCATGTGTATTCATCCTCTGCAAGTGGTTGAACTTTTATGTACTTTACAGTAGAGTGCTGTATATATTTTTTTAATGTATTATTTGTGTGAAAAGGATTATAAACCTATTACACTAGAGTACTATATAGCTGATTGTGTTAGTTGGGTATATAGTACTAGGCTGTGTTGGACTTATAAGTAAATTGGACACATGCATTTGGAATGGAACTCATTTGTATGTAGGAAATTTGCTATACACAAAAAACTATAAACATTGATTTTAAAAATTAAAGTAGATACAAATAAATGAGAAAAGTTATGTGTTCATGAATCAGAATAATTAATATTGTTAAAATATCCAACTGTCTACAAATTCAAAGCAATCCCTATGAAAATGCCAATGACATTTTTTACAGAAATAGAAAAAAAAATTCTAAAATTTGTATGGAACCACAAAAGACCCCCAAACCAAATTCATTTTAAGCAAAAAGAATAAAGTTGGAGGCACCATACTCCCTGATTTCAAAATATGCTACAAAGTTATAGTAAACAAAACAGTGTGGTACTGGCGACAACAACCACATGGACCAATGGAAAAGAAGCGAGAGCCCAGAAATAATTCCACAGATTTAAGATTAATTAGTTTTCAATAAAGATACCAAGAACACACAAAGGGGAAACAACAATCTCTTTTTAAAAGGGTGTTAAAAAAACATGATATGCACATGCAGAAGTATAAAATTAGATCCTTATCTCTCACCATATACAAAAATAGTCTAAAATGGGTTAAAAACTGAAATATAAAACCTCAAAACTATAAAACTACTAGAAGAAATCATAGAGAAAATCTTTGTGACATTCATCTGGAAATTATTTTTTTGATATAATCCCCAAAGCACAGACCCCAAAAGCAAAATAGAGAAATGGTATTACATCAAGCTAAGAAAGCTTCTAGATAGCAGAGGAAATAATAGACAGAAGGTAAAGACAACCTAAAGAATGGAAGAACATACTCATAAAGCATATTTCTGATAAGAATTTAATATCCCAAATTATATGAAACAAACAACTTAGCAAAAAGCAAACAACCTAATTTAAAAAATAAGCCATGGAACTGGATAGGCATTTTTCAATAGAAGACATACCAATGAACAATAAGTAAAATAATGTTCAACATCAGCTATCATCAGGAATGCAAATTTAAACCACTATTTAAAATCTCCTCATACCTGTTAGGATGGCTATTATCAAAAAGATTAACTACAAAAAGTGTTGGTATGGGTGTGGAGAAATTGGAACCCTTATACACAGTTGGTAGGAATATGAATGAGCACAGTCATTATAAAAATAGCATAGGGCTCTTTAAGAAAATAGAACTATCTGGGCTCAGTGGCTCAGCCTGTAATCTCGCACTTTGGGAGGCTGAGGTGAGTGGATTGCCTGAGCCCGCGAGTTCGGGACCCTCCTGGGCAACTTGGCGAGACCTCATCTCTACAATCAATCAAAGAAAAAAAAAAAGATCAGCTGGGCATGGTAGTGCTTGCCTGTAATTCCAGCTACTCGGAAGGCTGGGGTGGAAGGATCGCCAGAGCCCAGCAGGTCGAGGCTGCGGTGGCTGGGAGCGGCCACTGCACTACAGTCTGGGCAACAAAGTGAGACTCCAACTCAAAAAAAAAATAGAACTACCATGTGACACAGCACTGCCACTATTAGTATTATCCAAAGGAAATGAAATCAATTATGTTGAAGAGACATCTGCACTCCCATATTTACTGCAGCATTTTTTTTCCCAGCAGCCACTGTTTATCAGTGGATAAATGGATAAAGAAAATGTGGTACTGTATATAAACATGATGAATTCTATTCACCTTTAAAAAAGGAAATTTTGTTATTTGAAAACACCATAAGATTATACCCTCATAATTTTGGAGTAGAAAATTATTTTTTAGACAGAATACAAAAGACTGACCACTAAAAACAAAACTGATAAATAGATCTGTATCAAAATTTTAAATCTTTTGCTCCTCAAAAAATGCAATTCAGAAAGTGAAAAAAAATCAAGACTCAGACTGGAAGAAACTATTCACAAGACATATATCTGATAGAGGACTCATTTTAAGAGTACATAAAGAATTTCAGAATTCCAACAAATTATTTTAAAGATTCATTAGCACTGATGCGGCAAGGATAGTGTGTTAATCATCTTGTTTCCCTAATTCCCAGTATGAGAAGAGGCAAAATAATTATTTATTGAACAAAATTTAATTTTTACATAGAACATACCTCTAAAGTATTTCCAGAATTCAGTGACTTCATAGGTTCAGTCCATTCCAGAGGCCCCAAAACCCTACCCTGACAATTTTACTGAGATTATTCAAATAAGCCCCTTAAGCAATACACTTATCATGGTACTGGTTAGCAGAGAAGTTTGAGTCTCTTTCATTATGATTTATTTTGTGTACTTCCAGTTTATTTTCTATTTTTTCTTTGACAGAGGAGGAAGAAGGTGGGAGAGTACCTTTTCCCCTTCTGAGGAAATGTGAAAATATCCTGCATATGCCACCAGGAAGGGAAGCTTTCAAAGAATGATGTATTATATATTGTTGAATTTGGGGAAATTTCTGAGTTAACCACCTCATCAGGTTATTTCTGTACAATTACAAAAAATTACCAGTCAGCTTCTCTAAGAGTGTGTGCTACAGTGAAGTTGTTGAGTTACTGAACTTACAGTTGTGTTTGATTCTTACACATGTCTGAAGATGTGAGCCTAGTCTCATTTTGATTCATAGCAATATCTACAAGATAATAATGTTAATTAAGCTAAAGTATATCTGAAGAGAAAAATCACATATAACCGGCAAGAGACAGCCTTTCCTGAAGGAGAATAATGACATTTCTCCCTGCTGGCAAGGTCATCCAAACCACACAATTCTTACTTCAGGAGTTATTTAACAAGTGCGTTTTAAAAAATTTATCACTCTTGGATTTATCACTCTTCAACCTAGTCAATGTCTTTTAAACTGCTGTACCTACCCATGTGTCATATGTGTTGGCCTCATCAACAAATGTCCATCCCCTGATTCCATGCCTCAAACCATTTCTAGAGTTCATCGCATCTTATATACCTCTCTACCTGATACCACCTTTTTCCTTAGTCTCTTATTCCACAGCTTAGACCTTATATTGAATTACTTTCATAGCTCAGACATGGGCTTCCTTCAAATCAATGATAAATGTGCAATTTAGCTTCATTGTCTCTGACTACTGAGATGATACTCACATCAGGCAGCATGAAGTTGCATTTGTTGGGAGACAGTATAGTGCTATGGTTAAAAGCTATGGTCCTAGAGCAAGATGCCTGGATGGGAATTTCTTGTTTGACCTTGACCATGTTGTTTAACCTCTCTGTGCCTTGGTTTTCTCATCTTTAAAATAGTGTGATGGCAGCCGGGCTCGGTGGCTCAGCCTGTAATCCCGTGCCTTGGGAGGCTGAGGTGAGTGGATTGCCTGAGCCTGTGGGTTCAAGACCCACCTGGGCAACTTGGCAAGACCTCATCTCTACAATAAATTAAAAAATTAGCTGGGCGTGGTAGTGCACGCCTGTAGTTCCAGCTACTTGGAAGGCTGAGGTGGAAGGATCGCCGGAGCCCAGCAGGTCAAGGCTGCGGTGGCCAGGAGCAGCTACTGCACTCCAGTCTGGGCGACACAGTGAGATTCTAACTCAAAAAAAAACAACAACAAATAAAATAATGTGATGATAAAATTCAATTCTAGTATTGATACATACATTGTTTGCATGTATGTACAAAGAACCATATTTATAATATATTAGTTCATCAATAAACATGCATGAGTACCATTATTAACATTAGTATTATAGCTATTTTCCCCTAGTTTATATAATTGGACTCCAGTCTTAGTATAGCAATCCACTGCTCATGTTAAGTCAGACTTGGCGACTAATCTTACTTCTGTTTACCATGAGGTAAGTCCTGTCCTGATAAAACTCTTAATTCCCCAATAAGTTCAAGATTTTATTTTACTTATACTTTTCCTCTCCCTAATACCATTTGTTGGCATATACTGAATTCCCAGTCAAATATCTAATGTCCTGCCCACTATCATAAATATGATAAGTTTGACTTTACAGATTCTGTCTTCTGGGTTTTCCATTGCTATGGATTGAATGCCCATGGTTATACCCTATAAAGCCAGCCGATTCCCAATATAAGAAGAGTACAAAAAGAGGCAAAATAAATATTTGTTGAACGAAATTTAATTTTTACTAAGCATATCTCTAAGTATTTCCAGAATTCGATGACTCCATGGGTTCAGTCTATTCCAGAGGCTCCAATGCCCTACTTTGAGCAATTTTCCTGAGATTATTAAAATAAGCCTGTTCAGCATCTTCATCATACCAATAATGCTACAGGAGTACTACCTGTTACCTATTGCCATTATCTGTGACAAGATTTCCTTCTAGCTCCTAAAGCTGGCATCTGCTGAACTTCTTATTCCAAAGTCTGACCCACTGTAACTTATTTCATTGAGCTTAAAAAGAATTTGACTTCCCATTTTAGCAACATATTGCATAAAAAAATATTGTGTGGCTATATAATTTAATATTTAAGTATGAGTGCTTCTATATCAATTAGCTCATGAAAAAAATACAAATTAAATTTATCAAGGCTTCATTTAAGAAAATTTTATCATTTATATGTAGACTCTTTTTTACTTTTAGATATATATTTGACATTTTTCATCTTGTAAATTATTAACTTTTGTCTATAGAACATTTTAATTTAGAAGTCAACTTCCTAGTATCAGTTCCTTTGATCTTCATAACCTTTAAAAATTTTGGTAGATCAATTGTAACCAAAGCTCAGCAAGTTTTTACAGTTTGTTTCAAAATAAACATATGGTAAGAACCAGATTTTGAAACCAGAGTTAAAGTCTCCTGAATTTAAGATCTTTTTTTTTCAGTAAGATAAAATTCTCTCTCACTGCTAAAGGGTGAAAGACACAAAAATAATCATATTCTTTGTCATTTGGTAAAAAAAAGGATATTTTGTGTTCATTTCTAAGCTTTCCACATGTAGCCTTCATGTAGGCAGTGCAGAACTAGGACCTCAGTCTACACACTGTGTCTTAAATAAATCGGCCAGGTACTCTTTCCTCAGAAGAAGAACTGCATTTTAAGGGTCCCGTGCATTGGCAAAGATTATAATGGCTACTCTTCTTGACTCATAAAAGGTCCTTTCCCCTAGGTCAATTTAGTAATTAAAATAGCTTATTAACAAAGCCAAATGGCAATGAATAAGTCGTGCAAACACCTCCTGAGCAAGATGTTGAATGAGAATTCCCTTCATGCCTAGCACAATTGTTCCTAGCACCTGCAATTTAGTCACAATAATATAACACTTAATTTTCTAAGCAATTCATGTCATCTCCAGGCCACTGTGATTGGGATGCAGCACTAGTCAAGGTGTCAGAAGGAGAGTTTCTCTCCCAGCTCGGTGACGCAGCCTGAAATCCCAGTGCTTTGGGAAGCCGAGGTGAGTGGATTGCCCAAGCGCGCAGGTTTCTAGACCTGTCTGGGTAACCTGGCGAGACTTCATCTCTACAAAAAATCAAAAATTAACCAGGCGTGGTAGCGTGTGCCTGAAGTTCCAGCTACCTGGCAGGCTGAGGCGGAAGGATCGCCGGAGCCCAGCAGGTCGAGGCTGCAGTGGCCCGCCGCTGCACTCCAGTCTGGGTGACAGAGTGAGACTCCAACTCAAAAAAAACAAAGGAGAGAAAGTTAGAAAGATGTAAGTATTTTGTAATATTATTGTAACAATGGAGCCATCTGGGAAGTGTAATTATAAATCACACATTCAAAAACTTGAGAATATAGCCATTAAAAGTCACACAGAGAAAATGAGATTTGACCAAATTAGCTCTGAAGGAAGGTGTCTTAGTCAGTTCAGGCTGCTATAACAGAGTACCATTGACTGTGTGGCTTAGATAATAAACATTTGTTTCTCACAGTTCTGGAAGCTGGGAAGTCCAAGATCAAGGCACTAGCAGGTCTAATGTTTAGTGAGGGACCTCTTCCTGGTTTTCAGACAGCTATCTTCTTGTTGTATCCTCTGGTGACACAGAAAGAGAGAGAGAGAGAGCAAGAGATATCATATTTCTTTTTTAGAGCACTAATTCCATTTATAGAGGCCTTTCCCTTATGACCTAATTACTTTCCACAGTCTCTACCTCCTAATACCATCACATTAGAATTAAGATTTTAACTGAACTTGGGTGGGTGTTGGGGATCTCTTTCATAACGGAAGAGCATGAACCTCTCTGAGGAATTTTCTAGCTAAAACATATTTGTAATAACTTTTTAGGTATTATATTCTGTATTATGGCTGCTTGGAACAGTCAACAGAAATCAAAGTAGAAGCACTAACTTTCAACTTATATTAGGAAAGCTCATATTAAAATAATATAATTATGTAAGGAGAAATACATCAAAGAGCATAGTACATATTGAATGTATATATGCTGAAAGAAGAAGAGATGTAGATAAATGATCAGAGTTAAATAAAAGGAAATCAGGGGAGTTTTCTAGAGAAATGTGTTTCAAACTGGACCTGAAAATAATTAGCAGATGACAGGGAGGAGTGATTTTTCAGTTGAAGTGAATTGAATTTTTTAAAAGTATATACACAGTTTAAATATAAGAAATGGCAAAACAGTTAGCTTGGTTCAGGTAGAAGGGCTGTATCGACAAAATGAAAAATATTGGCATGGAATAATGACATTTTAAATGCAAGGATGATGTATATCTAAACGAAAAAGCCTACCATACTAAAATCAATCGTCCTTTTTTTGATATATATATATATATAAATATATTTATATATATTTATATATATTTTTTTAAGATGTGGGGTACAATTCAGGGTTAGGTAAACAAATATTCATTATACAGGTACCCTTGCTGAAGAGGTGTGCCCCTCCCTTTCCTGGCAGTTTCCCTCAACTGCCAATCCCTCCTCCCCCTGCCCTGGCAGTTTCCCACTACTGCCAATTCCTGTCTTAGAGTATTATGATAATTGTTCAAGGTCTTCTTATGAGTGAGAACATATGGTACTCTGTTTCTGTGATAGTTCACTGAGTATGATAGACTCTAAATCCATCCTAAAGTCAATTTTCTTATAGCACTGTTACTCTCCTGCTCAAAGCCTTGACTCTCATTAGCCATTAGACAGAAGAGTAAGGTCATCAGAGTAAGCTCCATAGGCAGACACTTGGCTGCTTGCTTCATTTCCAGTTTACTTTCTCACAACTCACCCTCACTTCTCCATACATATACTCCTTCTTATCATGTGTTCCAACCAAACCCCATAATTTTCCATTATATTTAAAATTATCTTATAGGCAGCAATTCTTGCTAAATTACACCCATGAGGGCCTCATCTTCAGGCTGAGGAGAAGATGACAATCTACATGAACTGCCTTTATGAGACATAGAACCAGAAATTAGTTATTTCTGATTAATTATTTATGTCTAGGTCCAGGGACTATCATGGAAGAGGCGGATATATGAGATTGTAAGGACTGATTATGAAAGACAAAATTAAGTTAGAGTTTGACTACAAATTAAATATTAATATTAAAAACACACTGATGCAAGACTAACATCTGAACCTCTGTGTCAGAGTAACAGGGTTTCCTTGGAGCATTGGTTTGTTCTCTAATAGAAAATCATAAAAAGTTATAATAAGTTTATAAAAATCTTACATTATGGCCAAAATGATTAGGAGCAAATGAATTCATTCATAACATTTTGTTAAAATTAGCTTCGATGTTACTAATGCACTCATGCAAAGATAGAATTTTTTTCATTTGAACACGACTTTCATGTAATTTCAAGAGATAGTTAAAGCATATGTTTACCTTTTAAGTAAACTGCAAAAAAGAAAAAAAAAAGAGTAGGGAAACAGATTTAGTTGCCCTTAAAAGGTTTTTCTCAGGTCTTATTGTTTAAGAAAATGAGTATCCTCTATCAAAGAGTAAAGATATAATAAGACTAAAACTTATTTAACAAATACATTGATTCTACTATTATTTGTCTTTGGTAAAAATGGAGAGCTGAAGAAAGAAAATCGTGTTTCAGAAGAAACTATAGTGCATCTGCTATTAGATTTTTCTTGCTTTTTTTTTTTTTTTTTAGTTTTTCTATTATTGTTTACAATGTGGAATACATGAATTCTTTCATGGCTACAAGTTTTCAGATTCTAAGGAAATCAGTTTGTAGACTGTTCCAGACAATAATCCTTTTTTTTTTCTGTCTTCATATAAATGTCTCCTATTAAAGATCTGTTTACCTACATGATCTATAGAAACCCAGCCCTCCTACAATTACACCTTTGAAAATGAGATGCGGCTAGTTAATGGAACCGGCAAAAGTGGGATCCTTTGCTACTCAGCTTTTGACTCAATTTTTCTGTTTCACAGTCATCAACTTAGCTTTTAACATGTGGGAGAAGCCGGGCTTGGTGGCTCAGCCTGTAATCCCGTGCTTTGGGAGGCTGAGGTGAGTGAATTGCCTGAGCCTGCAGGTTCGAGACCCTCCTGGGCAACTTAGAGAGACTTCATCTCTGCAATAAATTTAAAAAAAAAATCAGCTGGGCATGGTAGCGCACGCCTGTAATTCCGGCTACTCGGAAGGATGAGTTGGAAGGATTGCCGAAGCCCAGCGGGTCGAGGCTGCAGTGGACGGGAGCAGCCACTGCACTCCAGTTGGGGTGACAGAGTGAGATTCCAACTCAAAAAAAATATATATATGGAACATCTAGGAAAGTTCCAAACAGGGGAAGGAAGGGGTGCAGGACAATTTATCCCAAAATATGATTTTTTGCCACAATGACTCTCTGGCCTTCCAGCCTGCACTTAGTAACAAAGAAACTGCTTTCTCTCCCTTTTATCTTGATTTGACCACACATGAGCAAACTTTACAAGTATAATTGCTATCTCAAAGGATCATTCAAATTCCAAAGATAACTATTTGCAAGTCACTCTTTGGTCTCATCTAGATGTTGAAAGTCATCCATTCATTCTCTCAACTATGTGTTGCCCCTGAATAGAATTTCTCTTCTTTCCCCTCCCATAACCTGTTTTACCAGAATGCAAACCTCCATTCTTCTTGTATCCTTGAGATAAGATTGAAGTCGCAGTAACTCATTGAGATGCTGGATCTTCATCCTGAAGGACCCCATATATTCTTATTAAAAAAAATAAGATAATTAAACATTTCTTATAAAGCCCATTTCTCTTCTTTCCCTTGTGACTTTTCATCAACCTATTTTTAAACATCATTGAGAAATAATTTACATTGCAGAAAAACTCCCTCACCTAAAATGCATAATGTAATAATAAATAATATTAGCATATTAACAGTTGTAAAACCATCACTATAATCTGTTTAGAACATTTTTATCACCCTATAAATAAACTCCTGTGCAACAGAAGTTACTCCCCATTTCTAGCTCTCTCTACCTATTCCTTAGACGTTCACTACTCTACTTTCAATCTATCAATTTGCCCACTCTGGATTTGTATAAATAAGATCACAAAATATGTGGCCTTTTGTGATTGGTTCCCTTCATGCAGCATAACATTTTCAAGGTTCATCAGGGTATAAACTCATATCCCTCCTCTATTTCTTATTATTGCTGAATAATATTCCATTGAATGAATGTACTACATTGATTTATTCATGCAGCAGTTGATATACATTTAGGTTGTTTCTACTTTTGGGCTATTATGAGTGATACTGCTATAAATATTATTGCACAGGCATACAATTGTGGGCATATGTTTTCAGTTTTCTTGAGTTTATACTGAGGAGTGAAAAATGTTGAATAATAGGATGGATTAATAAAGGTTCTCCAGAGAAACAGAACCAATATAATAGGCTTCACACACACACACACACACACACACACACACACACACACACGTTGCATACGGCAAGTATCTCAGCTGGTTGTGGTAACTTATCTGGTGGGTTAAGCCAAACCTTCCTTCCTGAAGGGTTTAGTTTATTAACAGCCCTGCCTGTATTGGGTTGTTGTAGTTTTCCCTTGACCTTTAATGACGAGACATGGTTATACTAAGAGACATCCTAAAAGATCATTTATATTCCAGACATACTCTTCCTTATGTTCATTGTTTACTGGATCTCTAATTTCCTTCCTAGTAGTCATGATCAATCATCCCACACATCACAGTAACTCCCTTCTTTTCCTAACGATGTGATAGTGTGAGGAGCACCTCAAAAAGTGGCCAGGGAGCCATCTTAACTTCCAGTTCACTGGAATTATTGCTGTAAATGCTGGTAGAACATTTCTCCCTCTGGAACTAAAACCTTTAGGCTAGTAGAGCATGAGATCATGGGAACAGGAAGAAAAATTTTGCTAATGCATTACTGGGAGAAATGGTAATTATACCTAACTTTCATTTCCACCCCCGATTCCTGGACCCATGAGTCCTAGCTGTAAGGAAAACAGCACCATGTATTAAACACTGATTCAAAGCACAGATAGCCTTCTAGAAAACCTTGCCTTGGCCCTGCTAGGCTTTGCCACCTAGTTGACAGTGTAACTGAGTCTTCAAAAGGCCATTCCATGGTTTGGTCAAACCATCTGCTTCAGGAAGGTGGGAAACAAGGTGAGACCAGTTCCACCAGGAATTCCATCAGGATGGGTTCATGGCCCTGTTTTTATGTTAAGGTGTTTCTTGATAGAAGCAATGATGTGTGGAAGACCATAATGATGGATAAGGCATTCTGTAAGTCCATGAGTGGTTGTTTTGATGAAGCACTGCATTCAGGGAAGGGAAATATGTATCCATAGGAAGAAGCTATTCTAATAAGAAGAAAATTCTTCCAACATAAGCAGTTCAATCGATCTGTATTATTACCCTTGGGAAAGTGTCATATGGGAAACTCAGTGTTAATCTCTGCTTCTAGAATTGGACAATCAGCACTGACCAAACTCAGGTCAGTGTTAGTGATTAGAAAACCATGTTGCTGAGCTCATGAATAGCCTCCCTCCTTGCCACTATGGCCACTTTGTTTATAAACCCATTGAACAATGATGGAGTGGCTGGGGAAAGAGAATGAATGACATCACAGAACATGTCATTCTATTTGATTGATTACTAACATTTTTCTTTGCCAGGTACTTTTGATAATCATTTACATGGAACACACATAATTTCATGTTTCTTGTACATGTAAAGAGATCTAACCACATACACCTTTCCCAAATTTTCTCGTGACCAATTTTCCAACCATGTTCCTTTCAAGTTCCCCACCATCCAGCTAAAGCCACAGCCCATGAATCTATATATAATTGTATATCTTACCATTTTTCTTCCAAGCGAAGTGAACAAACAGGTTAACTGTCCAAAGTTCTGCCCATTAGTGGGTATTCACTTTACCAATATTGTTCAGGACTGTCCCAGAAAAAGCCTGGAGACCTGCAGCTTTCCATTCTAGGATGGTGCCTACATATTGTTCAGAGTCATCTGTGTCAAACCTGAGTCTTTTTATCATCTTGTCACTATAGGTGCAGTCTGGGAGAGAAAAGACAGTGAGTGTAGCAGGAGTGGGGACCATACACATTTGGGCTGCTTCTTCATGTAATTTGCTTAACCTATTAGTACCTACTCAGATCTGATCCCATATATATCCCTTTCATTTGATGATGGATCACTGCTATTTATGCCCAACTTTATGGCTTGGTGGGTCAGATAACACCCAGTTCATGGTGGGAAGCTCAAGTTGCATGGTCACTTGGTGGCCCATGCTAAAGCATTTAGTCTATGCTAAAGCCAGGTAGCAAGCCAAGAGTTGTTTTTCAGAAGGAAGAGTAGTTCTCTATGGAGGATGGTAGGGCCTTACTCTAATATCCTAAGGGTCTGCACTATAATTCACCTATAGAGGCCTGTCAAATGTTCCAAATAGCATCCCTGTCTGCTATTGACACTTGAAGCATCAATGGAATTGCTGAATCAAATAGCCCTAGCTACTGAGCAGCTTGGACAGCAGACTGAACCTTTGGCAGAGCCTTCTCTTGTTCTTGGCCTTTCTCAAAACTAGCAGGTTTTTAGGTTGTTCATAACATGGGCCAAAGTAACACACTTACAAAATATGTCACTTACAAAATCCAAAGCAGCACACTAGGTATTTTGCCTCTTTTCTGGTTGTAGGAGGGACCAGATGCAGCACCTTATTCTTCACCTTGAAGGGATAGTTCAATATACCCCATACAACAGGACCCATAAAAATTTCATTAAGATAGATCATCCTCTAATTTTTCATAGTGTACTGTGGTCCTTCCTTAAAGGAACCCAGTTAATCCTTCAAGGGGATGGAGTCTGTAAACTAGCTCAAGGGGGTAATTTATTGAGTAGTTGTGACCCTCTTTTGTGATTTAGCTTAGTTCAACTTCTGTACTTGACCTAGAACATTTTTGTGCATACAGAATAAGTGATAATTTAGTAGGCTTCCTACTTATTTCACTTCTAGAAATACTATGATCAAGTAACCAACACAATAAGTGAGGGACCCAAGAAATTAAAAAAAAAAAAAGCTATACTTACTGTAAAAGAAGTGTTCACTGTATTTTATATATCCTTACCTCACGTTCACTATATTTTATGAATTCTTAGTATTTTAAATCCTACCTCAGACCCCGTAGGACTAGGTATATTCCTTTGCCTGGTAGTGACTGTGATTGTAAAGTTATACAATGTTTTAAGCAGTGTGTGTACTTAGAACTCTTGTTAAGCTCTGTTCGTCCCAATTGCCATGCTGACTTCTGCTTCTGCAACGGGATGTAAATGTTAAGTGATAAGCTCCTTCCGGATGTTCCTTTGCTTAGATTGCAGTAGATTCTGAGGCGCTAGCCACTCTCCTGGTGGGCTCTATGTTGGTTCAAACCTCCGGCTCCCATGCCAAAGTTAATTTACACACAGTGACTATGTAAACCTAGCTTGTCTGACATTCCACTCTGCCCATTTAGCCGTTTCCCATCAATCATCGGCAACTAAGCTAGAGCCCACGCAAACCAGAAAATAAACCTACCAATCCCAAGTGCCCCCATACCCGTTAGGAGAAATTACCCAATCATGTAAAAACAAGTTTAAAGTTCTTTCCCCTCCCTCTGTAATTGTGCATAAAAACTGCTTGCTATACTGAATCGGGGCTCTCGTCTCTGAAGCCACTGCGTCAGCTTCAAACGTGAGCCCAGACTTGAGCCTGAATAAAGACTCTCATGTGTTTGCATCAGAGCTGGCTCTTTGTGGTCTCTTGGATTTAAAATCTTGGGTTTAACATTTGGAGGTTCCATCGAGATCCCAGAGACCGCCTAGACCCTGGCCCAGAGGGTCTCAATGCCGGCGGGTGAGTGCACTCTATTGTCTGTCTGTCTGCTTGTTTGTTACTTGTTTGTTAGCATGCTTCTTGTAGGATATCAATATCCAACCCAAAAGGCCGGAAGAAGGTGTGGGCAGATGCACCCTGGGGCCGCTGGCTGGGGATTCTGGGAGACGTCCCTTGACCCCATCGGGAGGACAGGGCAAAAGCCGTTCTCACCTGAGTTAAGGGAGTCCAGGCACTGGGAGGCACGGGCTCAGCCTGAGTTAAGGGATTCCAGGCTCCGGGAGGCATGGGCTCGGCCTGAGTTAAGGGAGTCCAGGTACTGGGAGGCGCGGGCTCAAAAACCGTATTTTTGTGTTGGTGGCATCTTTTTGTCTGCTGTGTTTGTGTGTGTGTTACTGTGGACGGAAAACATGGGACAGAGACTGACTAATCCTCTAACTGATCATTTCTCTGACATAAAGGAAAGGGCTGATAATCTGAGTGTAATCATTTCCAAAAACAAAAAACAAAAAAAGGGCCGTCCTTCAATGTAAGATGGCCACCAGAGGGAACTTTCTCACTAAGTTTTGCTTTGCAGGTTAAGCATATTATCTTCCTGTTCTCCATCATGGCCGCCCAGATCAGGTGCCTTGCATTCTCGTATGGCAGGATGTAACTGATAACCCCACCTCGTGGGCCAAATCTTTTATTCCACCCAAACAGGGCCGACGCTCAGAGTCCTGGCCTCACAGGAAACAAAGCCTGGCCCAGGCGGCCGAGGCGCAGAGCAGTGACCCTTGCCCCACCTCCCCTGCAAGTGGGGTGGAGCGTGCGAGCCATGGTCTGCAGCCTGCATGCGGCCTCAGGGCCGCCACGCCCTGCCTGCCGAGGCCCTGGGGGCCTGGGACAGGTGCCGTCCGGATGCTGCACACGTGACCTGCCCAGCTCTTGGCAGAGAGAAAACTGAGAACAAAGAGGATTAACGAGCATGAGCAAATCAGTGGGAAAACTTTCAAAGTGAGTATGAAAGCTTACAGATTCTAAATACTGCTGTGGACGAATTTCTGCTAATAACTGTAGTTCTATCATTTCATTTTAAAAGTATACCCTAAAATCCTCAGCCAAAATAAGTAATATAAGCAATATAAGCTATATATATAGCCAATATATAAGTAATATAAGTAATATATAATATAAACAATAATAAATTGCAAGCATTCAAGGCAAATTCGGTAAACAAACAAAAAAAAAGTTTTCACCTCCTTTGTCCTCTCTCACCCCCCACACCCCCATATGTACTTAGAAAGCCATTTCAAGTTTCCACATGGCTTGGTGGGTCTCTTCTCAGGGGGGAATGTTTGAAAATTCTTCTCTTTTTTTTTTTTAATAATAAATTTCTCTCAAGTTATATCTAAACTGGGATCATGTAAATAAATCCTGCTAGCTAACTACAAGAAAAGGTGTTAATAAACAGGCTAACTAAGGTGCTTTTTGGATGCCTTTTGTATAGCTTTGAATTTCTCTAATAGTTCCACATTAGATCCTATCTAAGCCCTTCCACTGCATATAAACTTATTGCTTTGGTTAAAGCTCTGAGATCAGAAAAAATGTAAAGAAAGTTGTTGGTGTAAGGTATGTTTTTTAGTAAGAGAAAATAAAGAAAAGATAAATAATTATATAAAAAAATTATATAATGCATTTTTGTTCTATAATAGATGACTGGTTAAAAAAAGTATAGAACAAAAATAAAAGGTTTAAGCATGTCAAAAAAAAAAACAGTATAAGTTTATCAAACATGGTAAATAAAAGTTAGCAAAAAAGAGAGACAAAATTCCATTAGCCCTCCCCCTGTCTTTATTGCAAAAGAGCGAGGGTTTTTGTTGTTGTTGTTGCTGTTTTTCTTTTCAAAATCATTGGACTGTCATTTTGGCTAAATAAGTATCTTTTACAATAACTACTGTGATTTTGTGTTGTAACATGCTTTTAAAAAAAACTTTGATACTTAAACTCTTCAAGTTCTTGATTCAGTCTCTAAGGTGAGATAAACAGCAAGCTCCAGGAACCACACCTACCCCACCCCCTTCTAAATTGCCTGAAGGCCAGGTAAATTAATTTCTCTAAGAGCACAAACTTTAAAATCTCCTGCCAGGCACAAGAATTACTATCAAACATAGGATGAGTGGAGAATAACCTGGGCTTCACTCTCTAGCATATCAATTGTTGTAAAAGTATGTCAGACCTATTATAAAAACAAAGGAAACTGTTTTCTCTTGCCAATGTTTACCTGTTTTGAATTCTCAATTTAAGCTATAACCTAACTACATGTCTGTAATGTTTTCAATCTTTCTTTCTTCAGACTTTGTGCCAAAGTGGCTGTATTTCCTCATTAAAGTACAACTATAAATAATTTACAAGGAAATATTTCAACTTATGTTAATGAATACATACAATTTATGGAACTTTCACTTTTCCTACATTGTTTTTTTGGGGGGACTAACTCTTTTCATCATCGTTTGCTTAATAATTTTTGCTTATGCTCTCACTTGATGTTTTATTAAATTCAAATAGCATTTGCTTAAGGTCCTGCCCTTTCCTGTTCATACCCAAAGTGTACTTCACCTATTCAGGTTCCTGACTGTAGGCATGTCCGGCCTCCCTAACTATGGTCCTGCATACACGTCTAAATTTTTCCAGCAGTTTTGCTCCCAATTTAACATTTTTTACTCCACAAGACGGGAGATTCAAGTATAGTTCTCCCCATCATATTTTAAATCATGCCTAGTTTGTTGTAAACCACTTAAATTTGGGTTCTAGGCAATTCAGCTATGGCTAAACATTGGAACCCGGATAAAAGAATTAAACCTATGGTAATATGAAAGGATCTCCTTACAGGAAAATGGAAAGACCTGCTTTATTTCATGCTCAGGTACCAGGCTTCTTGCTTAATATCTACCATTAAGTCTCTGAGTACAGAAAGCCCTTATTGGGACAGTTGGTGGCAGGAGGTGTTAATGCCTGGAGGAACGCTTCACCCCCTGTCAGCGTACCTGCTTGCCCCTTCAATTATATGGAAAAGAACTGGTCACTCATCTAGCGAGATACTGACTTCCTGAAATGGAAAGACTGTGCTTATAACTCTAAGGTGGACTATCCTGTGCCCAGTAAAAGACTATATATTAGTGACTGGGGTTTTTTAATGGCTCAGCGCTTGCCACAGCTAGGTGTCATTCCAATGGATGGGTGCCTCCAGTACTGTCCATCCAGTATGGCGTCTGGCAGATTATTCAGCCTCATCTATGGAGAGCTCTCGCAACCATTCAACCAGTCAGCCTGACTAGATCTGTTGGACAAACTCAGTCATACCTTATTAGAGCATACTTGCAATCCCCTTATATATTTCTTGTTTAGAATGAATTTCAAACTGTTAAAATTGTTTATCGTGCTAATGTTTATACGATATCTTGTACTGAATGTATTTTACTAATTATTTAACCAACACCTTTTATGAGAGATTTGTCATTCTCAAGCAACTCCCCTATTTAATGATCCCCATATCTTTGTCATCCCGTTAATATGCTGAATATGGTTTACAGACATTATATGAGATTAATGCTGTGTTAGAAAGACAAAAATTTTTTTAGCTACTTTAATTTTAGAAATTACAGCTTTAATAGCTATTGCTACTTCAGTAACAGTTTCAGCTGTAGCTCTATCTAAGAAAGTTCATACAGCTACCTTTGCTGATCAGTTATCTAAGAATGTTTCTATTGCATTAGCTACTCAGGAGATTATAGATAGAAAGTTAGAGAGTAAAGTTAATGCTTTAGAGAGGCAGTTTTAGCAGTAGGACAAGAGCTTGTAACTTTAGAGATAAAATTGGCTCTCCGATGTCACTCTGAGTTTAAGTGGATTTACTTCACTCCTTTGGAGGTGAATAAGTCTGTCCATAATTGGGACAAGATAAAGAATCATATCCTTGGAATTTGAAATCATTCAGACTTGACTATAAACCTTACTAAATTACATCAAGACATATAGGACAGTTGCTGAAAAGCAGTTCCAGTCCTATAAATTGGCTAGCTCCATATTTAATAACTTCTCACTATTTGTTAATCAAAAGTCATTAATGTCTATACTCATTAATGTGGGAATTTGCGAGACAGTGATTCTTGTGTTGCTATGCCTACTTTCAGTTATTTTCAGAGTACTGAAAAAGAACATTTCTCAGCTCAACACCGAGTTTCATGGTTTTGTGCTAAAAAAATTAAAAAGGGGGAGATGTTGGGAGCTGGCTGCGGAGGCCCACTGAGCGTTAGGGATCAGGGAGTGCCATGGACCCCGAGACTGCTAGGATGTGTTCAGGAGCCATTGACCCCATTTTCCTCCTCCTTTTACCATGCAGCGCAAGTAACCTAAAGAAACTCTGCTGATCTAAACTGAAGACTCTGTGACTGTGACAGGCATGGCTCACTCTAGAAACCCATTGTTCCTGTTTCCCATATAACTGTGGTTTTGGCTTAGGAATTAAATAATTCAAATTCAGGTCACATTTGAAAGCCTTTTATACAGTACAAGCTTCTTTATAAAATTTAAAGGTATATTTGTAAAATTAGTATATACTTATGGAAAGCTGTTTCAAGCTTTTCAATGGTATAAACGATTATCTAGAGTTGTCAGAAATGGCCCAGCACAAAGTTTGGGCCACATTTCTGAGGGCCGAGCGCATACTTTGGACTGGGCTGCATTCTTTTAGGACAGCTTTAGCTACAATTAGTATAGAGTTTTTCTACCTATTATACAAATTAAATTTATTTTATTCATAGAAAATATTGTAGAATAGGTCATGCTAACATCAGAGAATCATGTTAGTTAAAGCATGACCAATCATGATATTTTAAGGTTTGATAGGAATATAGTTAACTTTAAAAACTTCATTGTCTCTATTTTCTACTATTGTGGTTTTGGAAAACAAAAGAAACAACTCAATTAGTTTGAAACATGGTTTAACCGCACCCCCTGGTTTACTACATTAATTTCCACCATAGCTGGCCCTTTAGTTGTTTTAATCCTTAGACTCATTTTTGGGCCTTGCATCATCAATAAATTTATAGCCTTCGTTAAAAACCGAGTCAGCACCATTCAGCTTATGGTACTCAAACAACAGTACCAACCACTTGGTACCCACCCGTGTTGTCTCAGCTCTCCTACCCATTTTCAGAATGGCCTTAAAGAAACCTATGTAGACCCATGAGGGTCTTATCTTTAGGTTCCTCTGAGAGGGGGGATGAGGGACCCAAGAGACTCAAAAAAAAGCTATACTTACTGTAAAAGAAGCATTCACTGTATTTTATATATCCCTGCCTCACATTCACTATATTTTATGAATTCTTAGTATTTTAAATCCTACCTCAGACCCCATAGGACTAGGCATATTCCTTTGCCTGGTAGTGACTGTGATTGTAAAGTTATACAATGTTTTAAGCAGTGTGTGTACTTAGAACTCTTGTTAAGCTCTGTTCGTCCCAATTGCCATACTGACTTCTGCTTCTGCCATGGGATGTAAATGTTAAGTGATAAGCCCCTTCCAGACATTCCTTTGCTTAGATTGCAGTAGACTCTGAGGCACTAGCCACTCTCCTGGTGGGCTCTATGTTGGTTCAAACCTCTGGATCCCATGCCAAAGTTAATTTACACACAGTGACTGTGTAAACCTAGCTTGTCTGACATTCCACTCTGCCCGTAGCCATTTCCCGTCAATCACCGGCAACTAAGCTAGATCCCGCGCAAACCAGAAAATAAACCTACCAATCCCAAGTGCCCCCGTACCCGTTAGGAGAAATTACCCAATCATGTAAAAACAAGTTTAAAGTTCTTTCCCCTCCCTCTGCAATTGTGCATAAAAACTGCTTGCTATACTGAATCGAGGCTCTTGTCTCTGAAGCCACTGCATCGGCTTCAAACGTGAGCCCAGACTCGAGCCTGAATAAAGACCCTCGTGTGTTTGCATCAGAGCTGGCTCTTTGTGGTCTCTCGGATTTAAAATCTTGGGTTTAACATAGGTATGTCAGACTATTTTGATTGCTACTTTGACTCTGCTATCCATCATGGTAACCACATCCATCTTGCTTTTGGTGGTTTAATGCCTCTACTTGGCTTCTGTCAACTAGGAACCAATTGCTACCATTACATTTAGGTTTCTCAATTTAGTGGTTGAGTTCTTACTGTAAATATGACCTACAAAAAAGAGCAATCATAGAACTCTTCAAGGATGCCAAGGCTCAGCTCACAAATTTATTTCTCTCAGTATTTGTGACAGGTATGTCTTCTGAACCCTCTCAGTTTGGGTGAGTAGAAATGACAAATCCACTCTTAACATTTCAGTTTTTCTAAGCATTTGAATTCCTTCCTCTAACTTGAAACAAATGCAGGTCCAAAATCTCCAATTCACTCATCAAGTACCACATTTCACATGTTTTGGCCAACCAACCAAGCTATTAGAGTTTTATAATTCTCTAAGCTGCAACATTAAACACACAATCCCTACTTAGTAAGCACATATCATTAGATTCAACTGTTCTAATGATCTAAAAACAGTTCTAATGAGAAAAAACAACCTGAATCAACTGTTTTTTCTAACATTATCCTTGATCTTTCATGTTCATTTTCTAGCAGTTTTCCTGAATTTATGTATAAGTTATAAAATTCAGGTAGTTATTTTGGATTTTAACACAACTCGGAATTGGTCACACCTCACCTGTAGAGCCCAGCTGAGACTGTTCAGAGTCCAGAAGCAAAAGATTTTAGGGATGGGTTGTGAGGAGAAGCAGCATTTTCTTGCATAACAACTGCCTCAAGAAGAGGCCTTTATAGTTCCCTCAGGCAATTCAGGGTCAATCCTCCCATACAAAGGTGAAAAGATCCAAAAAAACTGCTGGAGGAGGTAAGGCTGCTTCTGCAGGGGTGGGGGAAATCACTTTTAATTGGGGTGGAAAGACCTCTTCTACTGGCAAGGAAGATTCATCAGAATTTAGGGGCTCAATGACCTCAGCTTTATTGGAATCGTTCCACACATCCTTATCCGAACTTACAGGATCCAATTCTTTCCCAATTAATGTTCTTCCTAACAGTCAACACCTTATGAACTTGGAAGTTCAATTTGTATTGCAATTTGTCCAGTTTTAGAATGGACTCTGCATTTGGTTTTCAACAATCGCAACTTTGCAACTACAGAATGTAAAGAACTCCCTTATAAAACACACTTGGATACTTTCAGGTTATTTTTATGCCTCTTCAGCTGGAAGTTTAAATCTCTGAGTTCATTTTGCCTATATTTTATTTTATTTTATTTATTTTATTTCATTTTAGTTGTAGTCTCACTCTGTCACACAGGCTGGAGTGCAATGGAAAGTTGATGGCTACCGCAGCCTCGACCTGCTGGGCTCAGGCAATTCTTCCACCTCAGTTTTCCAAATAGCTGGAACTGCAGGTGTGCAGTACAATGCCTGGCTAATTTTTAAAATTTATTTTAGAGACAACATCTTGCCAAATTTCTCAGGCTGCTCCTGAATACCTGGGCTCAGACAGTCCTCTCGATCCACTTCTCAAAGTGCTGGAATTACAGGCATGAGCCACCACACTTGGCACCAATTTTCTGTTTTGTTTTGTTTTTTACCAAGAGATGTTAGGAGCAACCAGTCTGCTTCATTATATCATTATATTTTTTTAATTTTCCAAAAACATTCAAGGCATCATATCATAGTCGCCCAGATCCTGGCTTTTTATAAATAGTTGATTTGTTACCTGACTCAGTCCAGGAATTGATATATGCAAATACTGTACTCTCAGTATCAAAATTTGTATTATTAAGGAATCTCCAGAAAAACAGAATCAATTGGATTTTATACACAAAATTGGCTTTTATGCATATGAAAGTTGAGAAATCTGTCATCTGTACTCTTGAGACCCAGGCAAGCTGATGGTATAAATTCCAGACTCAGTTTAAAGTCCTGAGAATCTGCAGCACTGATGGCATAAGTTTCAGAGCAAGGGCAGTAGAAGACTGATGTGTCAGCTTATACAGCAGATAGGGAATTCAACCTTCTGCATTTTGTTCTATTCAGGCTTTCAATTTGTTGGATGACGCATTCTCACATGGGGGAGGGCAATATGATTTACTCAGTCTACTAATTCGAATACCAGTCTCTTCTGGAAATAGACACACCCAGAAATAATGTTTGCCAGATATTTGGGCATACTCTGGCCCAAACTGATTACATAAAATTATACATCACATACAGTAACTTTAAAGTTTTGAGGAACAACCACATTGTATTCCCAAATGACTGCATTATTTTACATGGTCAGTAGCAATGTATAACAGTATCAACTTTTAAACATCTTTGCCAACACATGTTATTTTTTGTTTTGTTTGTTTTTTTTTCTGATAGCCATCTTAATAGGTGTGAAGTGATATTTCATAGTGATTTTGATTTACATGTCCCTAATAGCTAAATATGTTGGAAATCTTTTCATGTGCTTGATGGCCATTTGTACATTCTTTTAAAAGGTATATCTATTAAATATGCTTTACACATTTTAATTAGATTATTTGACATTTTATTATTGAGTTCTATGAGTTCTATGCATTTCTCTGGTGATTAGTGATGTTGAGCAGCTTTTCATTTGTTAGTTGACCACTGTATTTCTTCTTTTGAGAAATGTCTGTTCATGCCCTTTGCCTTGTTTTTAATTGGGCTGTTTATTTTTTTCCTGTTGAGTGTTGAGTTATTTGAGTTCCCTGTAAATTGGGCTTTAGTCATTTGTTAGAGGTATAGTTTGCAAATGTTTTCTTTCATTCTGTAGGCTATTTACTTTGTTGATTATTTCTTTTGCTGTGATGAACTTTTTAGTTTAATTAAGTCCCATTTGTCTATTTTTCTTTTTGTTGCATTTGCTTTTGGGATCTTCATCATAAATTATTTGCCTAAACCAATATTCAGAAGATATTTTGCTAGGTTTTCATATAGGGATTTTAGTCTCAGCTCTTACATTTAGAACTTTAATTCATCTTAGGTTAATTTTTGTATATGGTGAGAGACAGGGTTCTAATTTCATTTTTCTGCGTATGGCTAGTCAATTTCCCCGGCACCATTTGTTGAATAAGATGTCCTTTCTTTGTTGTTTATTTTATCAAAGATTAGTTGTTTGTGGGTATGTGGCTTTATTTCTAGGTTGTCTCTTCTGCTTCAGTCATCTGTGTGCCTATTTTTTGTACCAGTATGATGCTAATTTAGCTGTTATATAATTTAAAGTCAGGCAATGTGATACCTCCATATTTGCTCCTTTTGGTCAGGATTGCCTTGGTTGTTTGAGCTTTTTGTTTGTTTGTTTTGGTTCCTTGTGAACTTTAAAGATGTTTTTTCTAATTCTGTGAAAAACGGCATTGGTAATTTGATAGAGATTCTGATGGATCTGTATGCTTTGAGCAATATGATCATTTTAACAATATTGATTCTTCCAATCAATGAGCATGGGAGGTTTTTCCATTTGTTTGTGTCATCCATAATTTCTTTCATCAGTGTTTGTAGTTCTCCTTGTAGAGAACTTTCAGCTCCTTGGTTTAAAGCATTCCTAAGTATTTTAATTTTTTTGTTTACTATTATAAATGGGATTGAGTTCTTCATTGTAGATTGGTTCTACCTCTATGGATAACAGTGTGGCAATATCACATGGAACTAACAATAGAGCTACCATTCAACTCAGCCATCCCACTACTGGTGAACTACACTAAGGGAAAAAAAATCATCTTATAAAAAATACACCTGCATGTGTATATTTATTACATCACTATCCACAATAGTAAAGTCATGGAACCAATCTAAGAGTCCATTAACAATCAATTGTCTAAAAGGCATATGGTTTATATATAACAGGGTATACTATACAGTTATAAATAATAATGAATTTATGTTTTTTTGTAGCAACATGGATGCAGCTAGAGACCATTATCTTAAGTGAACAAACTCAGAAGCAGAAAATCAAATATCACATTTCTCACTAAAGAGTGAGATTTAAACGTTGGGTACATATCGACATAATGTTGGAAATAGTAGACATTATGGGTTCCAAAAGGGGAAAGTGTTAGAAGGGGTGAGGATTGAAAACTTATCTATTGGATACAATGTCCAATATTTGGGTGATGCTCACACTAGAAGCTCAATCCCCACCATTATGCAATATGCCCATGTAACAAATATGAATATGTACCCCTTGAATCTAAAATTTGAAATAAATAAATAAATAGATAGATAAAATAATCATGTTCTTTTCATTCTTTATTCTATTAATATGGTATATTACATTGATTTATTGTTTTACATGTAAATCAACCTTGATTTCCTGGACTAAATCCTACTTGATTGTTGGGTATGATATCCTTATATATTGCTAGATGTATTTTTTAATTAATATGTTAAGAATTTTGGATCTACTTTAGAAGAACTATGGATTGGTAGTTTTCTTGTGACATTTTGTCTACTTTTCATATTAGGTTAATATAGTGACCACATAAAATTTGAAAATGTTCTCTCCCTTTTTATTTTTTGGAAGAGGTTGTAAAGAATTGGTATGTTTTTAAAACATTTGTTATAATTTACTAGCAATGTCATCTTGGTCTGGGTATTTCTTTGTTAAAAGTTATAAAATTACTAATTAAATGTCGTTGCTTTTCATAATTTTATTCAGATTTTCTATTTCATCTTGAGTCAATTTTAGTAGTTTGTGTTTTTTAAGAATTGTCTATTTTATATAAATGATCTAACTTGTTTGTGTACAGTTGTTCATAGTATTCTTTTAAAATCTATGTTTCTGTAAGGCCAGTAGTGATGTCCCCACTTTTTTTCTGGTTTTAGCAATTTTAATCTTCTCTCTTGATTAGTCTAGCTAAAGTTTTGTCAATTCTGCTGTTTTTTTTTTTGTTTGTTTGTTTTTTAAACAACCACATTTTGGTTGTATGGATTTTCTCTTATGTTCTTCTATTCTTTAGTTCATTTATTTTTATTCTAATATTTATAATTTTTTTCCCTTCTTTTTGCTTTGGGTTCAGTTTTCTCTACTTTTTTCTTTTACTTAATTAGGAGATTGGGTTACTGATTGAACTTTTTCTTCCTTTTTAACATATGAGGGTGGATCCAAAAAACCTCAGGATTTACATATAAAAACCTGTGTATTTATGTTTAAACTTCAGTCACCTCCAAAGTGCTCTCCATTTAATGTAATACACCTAGTGAGACACTTTTTTCACTGCTTAAAGCAGCTTTTGAACCCATCAATCTTGATGCCTTAGTGCTTATGCCACTTCTTTCCCACCTTTTCTGCATTTGCACAATGTTTCCCTTTGAGGACTTTTTTCATCTGGGGAAACACAAAAAAATTTGTTTGGGATGAGAACAGTTAAACAAGGAGAGTGGGGCATGAGATCACACTGTTTTTAGTTAAAAACTGCTAAACACTCAGTGTGTGTGGGCAGGTTTGTTGTCACGGTGGAAGAACTTATCATCTGTTTGCCATAACTCAGGACATTTCTTCTACAAATTGTGACTCAATATTCTCAAAACTTCCAGATAAAAACTTTGGTTTTTGTACCAATACCAGGTCATTTTGACTACCGTAGACTTATAATAAAGTTTAAGGTCTGGAAGTGTGACACCTCCTGCTTGTTTCTTTTGCTAAGGATTGTTCTGGGTATTTGTGGTTGTTTATGTTTTTATATGAATTTCTGTATTGTCATTTCAAGGTCTGAGCAGAATGATACTGATAACTTAATGGGTATTGCATTGAAGCTGTAGATTGCCTTTGGTTAGATGGACATCTTAACAACGTTGATCCTTCCTATCCATGAGCAGGTAATGTTTTTCCATTTGTTTGAACAAGCACATAGACCAATGGAACAGGATAGAGATTCTGGAGGCAAAACCTCAATTTCTCAACCTACTCATCTTCGACAAAATCTCCACCACCAACCACTGGAGAGAGGAGAACTTATTCACTAAATGGTGCTGGGAAAACTGGCTGACCACATGCAGAAGATTAAAACAGGACTCTTACCTATCACCATACACAAAAATCAACTGTAAACGGATCAAAGACCTAAACAAAAGACCTCAAACTGTAAGAATCGAATCGGAATAGGCAACCAATTCCTGATCAAACCCCAAATGCCCATGCCAAAAGAGATAAGATAGATAGCTTTTCATCAAACTGAAATGTTTGTGCAATGTGGTTCATATACAAGACAGAATACTATGCAGTCATAAAGAAGGACAAAATTATGACTTCACAGGAACTTGGATGGATATAGAGTCTATAGCCCTCAGTGATCTATCACAGAAAAAAAGTCTGAGTACCACATGTACTCATAAGAGGACCCTGAACATTTATTATAATACCATAAGAAAGAGATTGGCAGTAGGGGGACACTGCTGGGAGGAGGGGGGAGGCACATAACACCAATAAGTGTACTTGATCTCAAACCAGGCAAAGTGGGGGCCAAAGGAAGGCCCAAACTTTACCTTCACAATGACCACTTATGTACCTAACCCTAAATTGCACCCCACATCTTTAAAATAAAACAAAAAATAAAAATAAACTGTTGATGACAATTTAATCTGAAAAGTCAGAATTTGAGTGTACTACAAGAGGCCTGCCCTCCAAAAGTTGATTCTGTTTTTTGGAAGGTCCCTTCTTGTAGACATTTACAGTGACAAATTTTTCTCTAAGTACTGCATTAGTTAAATTTCATAAGTCTTAGTATGCTGTTTATTTCTGCTTTTATTTATTTGAGTCTTTGCTCTTTTTTCTTAGCTTTGCTAAATGTTGTCAATTTTGTTTATCTTTTCAAAAAAACAATGCTTACTTTTTAATTGTTTTATTGCTTTTCTATTTTTTATTTTATTTGTTTCTTTTTATAAACCTTATTATTTTCTTCTTTGTTGACTCTGGGCTCAATTTGTTCTTTTTTTCTTTCTAATTCCTTGAAGTTATTTATTCAGTTATTTATTTCAGATTTTTGCTTTTTAATATAGAAATTTATCATTATACCTTTTCCTCCTTGAACCACATTTGCTGTATCTCTTAAGTTTTGATATGTTGTGGTTCTAGTTTTATCTCAAAATACTTTGATTTCACCTATGGTTTCTTTTTTGATTTATTGGTTGTTAGAAAGTGTGTTGTTTAATTTCTACATATATGTACTTTTTTTCAAAATTTTTTCTGTTATTGAACTCAAGTTTTATGTCTTGTACCATTATGTTTGGAAAAGATAACTAATATGATTTCAGTTTTCTTAAATTTGTTAAGACTTTTTTGTGCACAACATATGACCTTCCTATAGACTACCATAGAATACCACATGTTTACTTGAGATGAATATGTGGATATAATGTTCTGTGTATGTCTTTTAGGCACACATGGTCTGTAATATTATTCATGTCTACCATTTCTTTATTGATTTTCTGTCTAGATGATCTATCAATTACATTATCTTGCATAATTACCTACAGAATTTCTTTACCAACACACTATTTGGGATGAGGGGTTGATTTGATTTTCCACTTGGTGTTACTTAATTTCAGCCTGAAGGTCTTCCTCCTTTTAAAGCAGATCTATGAAGAAAAAGTTTTCTCAGCTTTTATTCATCTCAGAATGTCTTCATTCTTCCTTCAATTTTGAAATGTAATTTTGCTGGATATAAGATTTTTGGTTGACACTTTTCTTTTTGACCACTTCAGATATGTCATCCCACTGCCTCTGGCCTTCACTTTTTCTGATAAGAAGTCTATTATATTTTCTTATCCACAATGAATCATTTTTGTCTTGCTGATTTTCAAATTTTCTCTTTATCTTTTGCTCTTAATTTTGACTGTGATGTGCCTAGTTGTGGATTTTTATGCATTTATACAATTTGGAGTTTCTTTAATTTTTGACTTGTAAATCGATGTTTTTCATAACATTTGGAAGGATTTCATCCATGGTTTCTTTAAACATATTTTCCCCATTTTTCTCTTTTCTCTATTCTTCTTTTTTCTTTTTTTCTATATCTACTCCCATTATGGGATCTTGGTGCACATTTCTGAGACTCCATGCCAGTTGTACTTTTCAACTCCAAGATTTCTATTCAGTTCTTTTTTGAAAAAACGATTTATATCATGTTATTGATTATCTGTTTGATGAATATTGTCACTTTACTTTTTTTTTTTTTTTTTGAGTTGGAGTCTCACTCTGTTGCCCAGACTGGAGTGCAGTGGCCACTCCCACTGCAACCTCAACCTGCTGGGCTTCAGTGATCCTTCCACCTCAGTCTTCCAAGTAGCTGGAACTACAGGCACCTGCTACCATACCTGGTTGATTTTTTGATTTATTGTAGAGATGAGGTCTCACCAAGTTGCCCAAGTGGGTCTCAAACCTGCGGACTCAGGCAATCCACTCACCTCAGCCTCCCAAAGCACAGGATTACAGGTTGAGCCACCGAGCCTAGCTCACTTTACTTTCTTTAGACATTGTCCTTTAATTCTTTGAATACATTTATAATATCTGCTTTGAAGTCTTTTTCTTCTAAGTCCAACCACTAATCTCCTTCAAAGCATTTTCCATTGCCTATTTTTTTCCATGTGTGACCATATGTTATTGTTTCTTTGTGTATTTTTTTCCAGGCATTTAAAATAACATACTGTAATAATTTGAGAACCTGGGGCTTCACCCATCCTAGGGCTGATGATGATGTTGTTTGCTTGGTCATTTATTTGTTTAGTGACTTGACTGAACTGACTTTGTGAAATATATTTTCCCATATTAAGTAACCTCTGACGTCTCTGCTCAGATTGTATTTTGTTGTTGCTGTTTGTTTTACTTCTATATTTTATTGTGACTACTAAGGAGCTACCCCTGGTGCAGCATAAGTCGCTTATTGTTTATAGATAAAGTTTTACTTCTTTACCATGAAATGTGTATATGGCTTTGAGACCTATTTTATAGTTTAAGCAGTTTATGATTTTTTTCATTGTTATTAGCTAGACACTAATAGCTTGAATTTTCCTTCCATGAGTACCCTAATAGGGATTTGGGATGTATAGTCTTCCAGTCTGTCAGGAATTAGTATAATTTTATTTTTGGGCCTGACTTCCTAGGTGTGTCACCTTGATATGGGTAGTTTATTGTTCAAACAGATGTTGATCAAAGAATGCACTTAATCACCTAGGGCAAGTTAGGTTTCTGCCTTTTGTTTATTGTTCTATGTGTAGCTTGAGGAATATTTTTAAGAATTTCTCATGCCCTGCCTTGACTGTTCCTTAATGGATGCACATCCTACTCTGATTTTTTTGTTTTTGAGTTGGAGTCTCACTCAGTCGCCCAGACTGGAGTGCAGTGGCGGCTCCCGGCCACCGCAGCCTCGACCTGCTGGGCTCCAGCGATCCTTCTGCCTCAGCCTTCCGAGTAGCTGGAATTACAGGCATGTGCTACCACGCCCAGCTGATTTTTTGATTTATTGTAGAGATGAGGTCTTGCTGCCCAGGCGGGTCTTGAACCCGCGGGCTCAGGCAATCCACTCACCTCAGCCTCCCAAAGGCACAGGATTACAGGCTGAGCCACTGAGCCTGGCTCTACTCTGATTTTTTTCTAGTGTTTATTTATACCCTTCCCAACCTTCGGGGTTGACTGTGATCCCAGGAAGTTTCTTTTTGGCTCTCTCTTTCCCTGGTGCTTTCTGTTTAACTAGATTACTCTGATGTCTTTATTGTTGCTACTTTTACGATACAATTATGAACATCCTCTTAACTGCTGTCCACCAAGATCTCCATTGTTTTCAATAATTCTTTCAGACATTGAATTCTCCATGATTTGTTCCAGATTAAGTCAGTTCCCTCAGGCAGAGCTGTGAGGCTCTTCATAAGACTGAGGTCTTCCTTGCCAGGCTGCCTCTCTTCCTGGGCAGAACCTCTGTGTCACTGTATAAGAGCTAGGAGCAAGAATAATGTTTTGCCTTTCCTAGAGTGATACCTCTGCTCTACAAGTAGGCATTAGGTGGCCATGGCATTTATGTTCTTGGCTTAGCCTTCCTGATGTGGAACTTGCACCTTATGAGTGAACTGGGACAGGAGAAATCAGGGTACAGTATACTCAGCCTTCTTTATCTGGGTTAGAACATCTACCCTACAAATGGAGACTTGATAGAAGAGGGCTCTGTCCTATTGACTGTTCCTGCCTAGAATAAAGCTTCTGCAACCCAGGGCTGAGGGAGATAAGAAATACTATTGGTTTTTCCTTCCCAAGGTAAAATTGTAGTTAAAGCCTGGGAAAAGAGGTAACCCCATGTTCTTGACTACATTCATCCAGATTAGAGATCTCCTAGTTGTTTCCATAAGAAATAACTTTGTTATAGGGGAAGTGGGTCATGGTTTAAATGCCACAGTCTTTTGTTGCTCTTACAGAGATTTTATAGATTTTCTCGCATGAATCTTTTTCTGTTTACCGTATGCCCTTAGGACAAGTTATAGAGATTTCAAATAATTATGTATAGGTGAGGTGTGTGTGTGCTTAAATAATGCTCTTCAGTTAAATGACTGTTTATTGAGGACAGAATACACTTAATTTCTCACTCCTCCCTACTCAATTCTAGAAGACATCTGAGATTTTTTCCCTTCAAGATCACTTATTCCTCCACTCCAATCATTCTTCAAACTGCCACTCCACTCATGACCTTCAAACTCCCCAACAGATACCAAGTCAATTTATGCTTACTTACTTAGAAATCTTTCTGATATTTCTTTCTAGATATCTATTTTCCTGACAAACACAACATCATAAAGATTAAGCTCTTTATCTTCCTACTGTAAGACTTTTTAAACCTTCCTTTTCTCTGGCTTATTTTAATTCCATTAATCTTTCTGTTTTTCCAAATTATAGCTTCAATATAGAAATCAATAGATAAAACATCTTTTTAATGTTTATATGCTCCACTGTGGTAGATATTTGAGTGGCAAAGTTGACTAAGATATATTCACTTTCTTTGATAAACTCACAATAGGGTATAGATGGTAATTTTTGAAGACATTGTTGTAATTAAATATATTTTGTTCTATAAGATGTCATAAGAATATGAACAGGGAGAAATTTATTCATTTACAAGGTCTTTATCTAAAACAACAAAAGAGGATGCAGGGAAAAGGAAACACTTCTACACTCTTGGTGGGAGTGTAAACTAGTACAACCTCTGTGGAAAACAGTTTGGTGATTCCTAAAAGGTCTAAAAATCAACCTTCCATACAACCCCACAATCTCTCTACAGAGAATATACCCGGAGGAACTCAAATCACTCTATGAAAAAGATACTTTCATAGGTATGTTTATTGAAACATTGTTTATTGAAACATTGTTCACAATAGTGAAAACACGGAACCAACCATGCTGCCCACCGAAAGAGGACTGGATAAAAAAATGTGATACATATACACGATGGAATATTATGCAGCCATAAAGAAAGACAAAATTATGAACTTCACAGCAGCTTGGATGGACTTAGAGTCTATAATACTGAGTGAGTATCACAGAAACAGAGAACTGAATACCAAATGTTCTCATTCATAAGTGGACCTTGAACAATTATCGTAATCCTATAAGAAAAGGATTGCCAGTAGTGGGAAATTGTCAGGGAGGGGAGGCAGTTTTGGCAGCAGTGGGATTCTGCTGGGGGATAGGGGCATACCTCATCAACAAGGGTACCTGCATAATGAACATTTGTATATTTAACCCTGAATTGTACCCCACATCTTTAAAGTAAAACAAATTAAAAACAACAACAAATCCTTTCTAAGCCTCACCACTCTCTAGATATTTCTAATTACAAGAGGCATCACTGCTCTCATATCCAATTCTTTCTTTGATGTAAGATAATTTGTCTTCCACCCTCATTACTCCACCTATATTACTTTTGCCAAATGCATCAGTGACCTCACATTTTTATATCCAAAGCACACTATTTTGTTCTTATCTTATTTGATACCTTAACAGTTTTTGATACTACCAATGACTACCTCCCTCTTGAAGTGTTTTCTTTTCCTAGATTCTATTAAATTTTTGTGGTATCTCTTCTATGTTTCTATTCTTCTATATGTCTTCTTTTTTTCTGCTTCCTTTGAAGAATGATACTCCTCAAAATTCTCATTCACTGAGCTCACCATTTCCATCAACCACTGCCATTAACTAAACAAATATTTTATATTTCTTACTCATCTCACCTCTTGACTTCCAGATCTATGTTTAAAATATTTTAAGGTAGCCTATAGACTTCCATTTTTTAGTAAACACATTGTGCATGAGGAATTGATCATGAAGTCACATGCTGTAGCAAAATGACTCTCTCCCAACCTTCCTGCAAACATCCAAGAAAATTTGAAGTTCATGCAATCAAATTTTAAAAACATATCTCCCAAATTATGAGGTGAGCTCTTCCTCCCTTTGCCTGTGATCCTGGTGACCCCTCTTTTATTGACTGATGACTTTAGCATCTGGCACACTTTATTCTCTACTCCTCCCATCATAATGTCTAATAACTTCAATAACCACTTGATTAAATGGTTTGCCCAATGCCCAGGCCTCTCATTCTCTTGGTCTTATTGTCATCGCCAAGTTCTCCACCCATCTCACTTACCCAATTCCATGTTACAACCAAATGCACTGTCTCTGAAATCTCAATTCCAATTTTCTTTCTTGCACTTGCTTTCTCTCTTTTCCCTTCTCTCCCTCTCTTCCTCTCTCGTACTTTCTCTGATTATAACTCTGTAATAATACAAATTCAACAATCCCCCTCATTTAATTAAAGACTACCAATATTCTGTTTATTTCACTATTTATCGCTTCTTCATACTTATCTATAATACAATATTATAATCCCAAATTTTCAAAAATCCTCGATTTCTTTAATCCTTTAACCCATCAATACTAGCCTGACAAAATTCTAAATCTGGATAAATCCAAATATATATCTATTATTCACTTACACTCAAGCAACAAAATATTTCTCCTCTCATCCTTCTACAATCACCCTCTTATCATTCTTCTTAGCACTTCCCACGTATAACTTTGATATCTTACCACCATATAATTAGCACATTTATATATTTGGCAGTTTGTTTCCTTTCGCTTTCTCACTTGAATATAAATTACTTTAGGTCAAGATCATTGTCAGGCTTGCTCTTCACTATTTCACCAGTGCCTGGAACAGCACAACCCAGGGTTGGTGCTTAGTAAATCTTCTTCCATTGTTTGCTTTGTCTCTGGTGTTTTCTTCTTTCAAATAATGGTCCTAACACCACACCACCTGCTTATGTCAGAAACCTTAGCATAAACCTTAGCTTCTCTCTCTCACTCATGGTCCATACCCATGAGTCAAATTTTGTCAAATATGCCTCCAAATTCCTTCTCAAATTTAGCCATTTCTCTGCATCTCCATTGCTGCTACATTCATTTAACCAGTATCTCACCACTGGATTTCAGGAACAGCTTCTCATAAGTTTCTACTCCTAATCCAGGCTCCATAAAGAAAATAAATTATTTATAACCCCAAAACCAAATTATTTATACTTCTTCCTACTTTCTATTTACATAACTCTTCATCCTCCTTCACATGAATAAAATGTCTTCAACATTACCTACAAAATCCTGCATAACTTTCCTTTTGATTTTTTTTTTTACTAACTTTATCTCAGGTTACATCCTCTGTGTCATTCTGCATCTGACAGTTTTTGTAACATACCAAGCATTAGGTAAATATGTGTTTAATGACTAAACTAATAAATATATATATATACACACACAGATATGTATGTATACATACACATAAATGACACAAACAACAACCAATAACGGTAAGATACTTGAAGGTAAATAATATGCTTTTTTTAATATTGTGCCTAACCAGTTGATACAGATAGCTAACTCTTTAATAAATCATTTTGAAATATGATGATAAAACATGCAAAAGAAAGTCATGAGCTGTTGATAACTCTGCTAAAGCTACAGCTGAAGCCATTATTCTTATGTTGCTCATCTCTTGAACCATTTTAATTTATTTGACACTGAACTCTTTTTTCCTTCATTTTCGAAGAACAATTGACTCTGCCTGCCTGGCCTGGGAAAGGCTCCTGGGTATCATTGCTCTGGCAGGTGGTTTTCATTTGCTGTCTAGAGAAGCTGGCACTCCTGCAAGCACAGCTCCCATCTCACTCCCAGCCAGGTCCCCAACACTGCCTGCATCTGATGCAATGACTTGTTATCGCCTGGAATAGGTGGTTCTAACAGTGACACAGCCCTCTTTTTCTTCAGCGACGGATCAGCAAAAAAGGATATCTTGGACTATTACATTACAAAAAATATTTTTAAACATTAATTGAATGCACTATTTAAAAAATGCTTTTTCTGAAACAAAATATATTGTTCATTTAACCTCCGACAAAAAAAAAAGCTGATTTGGAGTGGGACCTCATTGTAGAACCCTGGCAGCTGCTGCCTAGGTTTAGTTTCCTAAGCAACCTGGAAACTTAATTATACCCAAACAACAAGGTTGAGTATTTAGAGGAATAAGATTTCATAGAATCACTATCATCAAATATCTAAGAACGGAGATTAATAAGGGAAAGAAAAGTAAAAATGGAAAAAATGCAATTCGGTGATCAAATTAGTTGCAGCGCTCTTAAAACAACGTTTTTAAAGAATATTCAGTATTTGAAATTTGTATTTGTCTTCAGATTTTCAGTGAGAGATAAGACTACAAGTGTTTAAACAATCAGCTTAGATTGTCTTCCTGGGATAGTGCTTGCATCCAGGAACCGCTGAAAGTTAGGAAGTGTTCCTTCAAGGATTGATCCTTGAAGTAGACCTTGAAAAATGCATAGAATTTAGATATGCAGAAGGTTTATGTATGTTTATGATCACAATTAATTGTTTATTCCATTTAAATTCCACAACTATTGTTGTAGTTGTTTGCTGTTATACTTTCTTTTGTTCTCTGCGTCATTTCACTCGCCCACAAACCCCATAAACACTGATTCTAGACAAAGTTGAAGATTTGGAAAGAGTCTACATCCTTCTATAATTCTAAATTATTGTTGCTACAATCTCAAACCATTGCTCTTATTTTTCTCGGGATCCTAAAATTAAAAGGATTGTAGAGACATGATTTCAGAAAAAACTTCCAAGTAATTTTACCAGTCTTTTCACTGGCATTTATATAGATGAGCAAAGAGATTCTGCTTCAACACATCCCATTGAAAAACTTCCCCCAATTCACATAGTAGTCTATTTTAGTACTGAACAATTCTAATTGAAATTTTTTTCCGAATATGAAACTAATGTAGTCCTCCCTGTGTAATCTGCTTTCTGTCCTAGTTATATCCTTCAATGAAAACTAAACCCATTTCTCTTTTATTGGGCTTTTTATATTTGAAGTAGATGTTCTGTTCATTGTTTTTGTTATATCCCAGACTAATTACAGTGTCTCTACTTCTACTAATCAACTTTCAATTTCTGAAGAATAAGAGGTTTGAAAATTAGAGATGTATTTTCTCCATCATCAGATTTAAATATTTCCTTTTCATAATTTTTTAACCATTCTTTCAATTTTCTTCCTTGTATTGGCTATAACTGTTCAGTTCATCATTATGTTTTATTTGTCATGACCCTAACATGAAAAATCTCCTACTCTTGATTGTCATTTTAAGAAATTCACTTTACTAACTCTAAAAAAATTATGGCAGATCACCTTTCAAATTTAGCCAACTTGGAGGGCACCCAAGCACTTTCTGTTGATCTGTGACACAAATTCTTGTGCAGTTTTCTACACACATCTAATTTGCTTACTATAGAAAATAGAAGAAAATGATTATTTAGTCTAATATTTACTTGTATACATTTATGTGATCAGAATAATTTGCTCATTGACCTCCCAAATATATCTTACCAACCATCATATTATATCTTTTCTATTTGTCAGTTTTTATTTTTGGAGTTTATTTTCTTCATTCTTTGGTGGCAATTCATTTTTAGTTTTTTAGTGGAGGCTGTAATCACTCGATTTAAAGATAACCATTGTTAATACCATGTACACACATGTACACAGAAAATATCACATGTACTTATATGTTTAAGTACATGCAACTGTTTTAGTCATACAATTGCTGTAGAAATAACCCTTAATACTTGAATGTGTGTATCCTTGTAGCTATTAACTAAGAACATGCACATCTGTTTCTAATATGTGTTCATATCTGTTTTCTCATTTATTTATACATGTAGATTGAATATTTCCAAAAGTTACTATTTTTTAATTGTTTTTTTCTCTTTTAGCTCTAATCTAAAACCTGATCTAGAACTTCAAGGTGCCCATCCCATGCTTGAATAAAAGAGCTGAGAATAACTTTTAAATATTTAACTTTGTTTAGTATTGAGTCAAATATATAGAAGATCTAAATACTTCTAGCTATAACAAAACATATCTTAATAGCAAAATTATGACAAATACGTAAAACTAAATATAGGTCTAAATATGTGTGTGCACATTTAGCACAAAGCAGCACATTTAAAATCATAAAGATAAAGCAACATGGATTGAAGGTCATATATACTATGCTTTAAACCAAAAGCCTCCCAAATATTTTTTAATCTGAAAAATAATGACCATGTGAAAGACAACAAAATCACAGCTTATATACCTCAGAATGATTATTATCATTTGGATGGCTGTCTCTGCTCTCCCATCCTTTCGCCTATCTTCCTACTCCTCCCGCCAAGTTTTCAATTCCTTTGCTCTGTCTAGAGTACAGTAGAAAACTGTATGCTTAAAATTGTTTTAAGCAATCAGAAGTAGGTTATGCAGTTATTGAGCTATGTTGTCATGAGTCAAAAAAGCCCCACTTAGTTGAAAAAGACAGTGATGCTCTAAATATGATTATTATTAAGTGAGAGTAATGTCTTCTCTGTGTATATTATCAAGTTAGAGACCCTCAGATTGGGCCTATCAAGTGCTCAAGAATCCACATTCTCTGAGCTTTGAAATGTCAGAATTTAGGATCAGAAGGCACATTAGAACATATCTTGTCCAAGTTCACACTGGTTCCTTTAAAAAAAGATATATCCAAATGGATCCTTAGTTTAATAACTTTGGTTTAGCAAATTCTTTTCATTATACTATATTTCCCTACTAGTGCAAAAAAAATTACATAATGATCAACCATGTTCATCTGTCTTTCTCTCTCTCTTTCAATCTCTTTCTCATGACCTTTTCCAGTGAATATGGCATATAGGGTGAAAAGAAAAAAGGGCTCTGTGTTCAAATCCTGTCTCTATCATTTATTAACCTCAGGAATGTCAATGAATTTCTTCAAGTTATAGTTTCCTAATTTATAAAATAGGGATAATACCCACATTACAGGGTTGCAAAATAACTCATGGAATTATTTCAGTACAGTATCTATCACATAATACATGTTTAACAAATATTAGATATTATTATAATTACTTTAAGTAATGCACATTTACTATAGAAATGTAGAAAAGCTAGAAAAGATAAAGTATGATATTAAAATGACTAGTAATCACTCAATTTAAAGATAACCATTGTTAATACCATGTACACACATGTACTCATAGAAAATATCACATGTACTTATATGTTTAAACACATTTGTATATTATTATTTTATATTATTGAATTCACAACATAAAATAAAACTGACTTTCTAAGCAAAAATTATTTTGCAAGTAATTACCAATTTGTTAGTTTCTAATACTATCTTTAACCTGAAGAATTTAAAGATGAATCAAGGAAACTCAAGTTTAGTAGGTTTGTTATCAGCTTCAGACTGAATATCAATTACAGAAAATAAAGTGTGTAACAAAAGTTCTTCTTTGAATTGTACTTGTAAAGGTTGTCAAGTCTTTTATAATTACACTATCTCATTAATCTTTCACTATAGTATGGTGAATATTTGGTACAGTGTAAAATTAGGCTAATCTAAGAAGAACCATGGAGATTCTATGCATCCACCTAGAAAATCACACTACCTAGACAGAGATGAGTTCAGAGAGGTTGCATGTTTTGGACTCTTCCCTGATCACATACAGTGTGTTGGGTTTCTAACCTTGTTTTTTTTTTTAATTTTTGCACTACTTATTCATTCATGTATTTATTCACTTATTCATTATTTACTGGGCACCCACTATAAGCCCTATATTATGCTAAAAGACCTGGGCTGCAAATATTAATAAGTAACTTCACTGTGTTAAAGAGTTAGAATTTGACCAAGGAGATTAAGTGAAGCGAATGTTGAAGTGTACTGTGATAAACACAATAAAGGGAAGCACTAGACACTATGGAAACAGGCAGCTAGCGATCCATGTCCAGCCTAAGAGTGTTCAAAGAAGGATATGACACCAAAGCCAAACTGAGTCTTAAATTATGTTTAGAAGGTATGCCCTTATTAATAGTCTGTGTGGCCTTGAATACTTACACTTAATACCTAAACTGTCTTAGCCTTAGTTTCTATATGTGGTACCTATAAATAGTAGATATTCATAAAAGTCAGTTTTGCTTTGTTTTTTGCTATTATTGACTGTGACACTTTCTTACTTTATTCTGTGTGCATGAATACTATGTTCTCTATCTAATTGGCAAATAATGTTCTTTTATGAAAACATTTTATCACTTTGGAGCTAGACCCTATCTATAATTGGGACACAAATTAAATATCCATGAAAAGAATTGTCTTTATCTGTAGATAGCAGAAGACTTGTAAACATTGAGAAGTATTGACAAGAAAGTAGACAATAAGTCTAGCATGTCACTCAATTCAGATGTTCCACTGGCAGTCTTATAGTTATCTGTCAGTTTCTTTAGTCATAACTTGCTTCTAATTTAGCAATTATGTTCATGGTTATCTTTTAAAAAATATCTTCCTCTCAAAAGTCTGTTAAGTAACTGTGGTTTCAGGAGTGATATGTCTACTATAATAGAAATATACTATACTAGGTAGAAAAAAGAATTGAGAAAGCTATCGGCATTTAAGAACATGCTGCATGGTTTCAAAAATAGAAGAAACTTACAAGCTAGTATAGAAAAATAACTCCTTGATACTCAATTAGATCTCCCATCTTTACAAATGGCTATTCCAAGTAATGTTCCAAAATGGTGTCAGGGCTTTCACTGCTGTCATCAATTGCCATCAGCACTCCTTTTAACTGACATAATCACTGATTGTTACAATTAGTGCCCATTAGTATAAAGTAAAATTAGAGTTTCAGTCATATAGAATTGCCCATTATGTCCATAGAGTACACAAAGTTCATCACTTATGATTAACATTACCAGATTCAAAAGAAATTATGAAAGACCTGTCACTTTATAATGCTGCCAGATGTGAATATCAGAGATGATGTACCAATTGTCAAAACCTAATTTTCTGCTATACAATGCCCAGATTTTAAATGTGAATGTATGGAGAATTAGAAAAACGATGGGTTTACTGGATACGAATTTTGAGGGAACCAATAGACAATATATATTGTTGAATAACAGAAAAATATATGGAATATATTTGATGTCATTACGTCACTTGATAAAATTATTTGTTCCTTTTTTGTTTTTATTTATAAGCCAAAAGAAGGACCAAACAATGGTGGGCCAAAGTGAATATAATTTTTAACCTCAGATATTTTAATTACAAAAGAAATCAACCATTTATAATATCCTTGTGATAATTGTTGTTAACACTCAACTTTAAGTACATTTTATTTTTTTTATTTTTTTATTTTTTTGAGTTGGAGTCTCACTCACTCGGTTACCCAGACTGGAGTGCAGTGGCCGCTCCCAGCCACCACAGCCCCGCCTGCTGGGCTCCGGCGATCCTTCCGCCTCAGCCTTCCAAGTAGCTGGATTTACAGGCATGCGCTACCACGCCCGGCTGATTTTTTGATTTATTGTAGAGATGAGGTCTCGCTGCCCAGGCGGGTCTCGAAGCCGCGGGCTCAGGCAATCCACTCACCTCAGCCTCCCAAAGGCGCGGGATTACAGGCTGAGCCACCGAGCCCGGCTCTTTAAGTACATTTTAAATAGAGGACTGAGATGCTAGGAAGAAGCATGTGATGACTGAGTTCCAGTCTGCATCTTAGACTATGTGGTGGCCTACTGGCTGGAATCTGCTAGGATAGCACAGCAGAAACACAGAGTATGACCAATCACTGGAAATATTAACATAGTAAAAGAAAATTCCACTTTGTAGACATCAGTATGAAATATCAATATGAAATGATATGAAATATCATTTATGTTTCAACACAGTGACACCAACTCAACATATATTTCAGACATTTTCCCCGTTTTTTTAGACTTGGGGGTACACATGCATGTTTGTTACATGGACATATTGTGTAGTGACAGGGATTAGGTCTCAGGTGGCCTACTCCCTAGATGGTGAACATTGTACCCAATAGGTAATTTCTGAACTCTAATCTCATGCTACAATTATTGGTGTCCCCAGCGTCTATTATTTCCATCTTTGTGTTCATATAGCTCCCACATATAAGTGAGAACATGTGGGGTTTGGTTTTCTGTTTCTGAGTCAGTTCATTTAGGATGATATATATAAAAATATTTATTTATTCAGTCAATTGTTCATGGGCACTTAGTTTAGTTCCATAATTTTGCTATTGTGAATAGCGCTGCAATGAACATAGAGTTCAGGTTTCTATTTTATGTATTGATTTCTTTTCCTTTGGGTAGATCCCTAGTAGTGGGATCACTGGGTCAAATGGCAATTCAATTTTTAGTTATTTGAGAAATTTCTGTATTGTTTTCCATAGAGGTTGAACTAAATTATGATCCCACCAACAATGAATGATCCCTTTTCTCCACAATCATGTCAACATCTATTATTCTTTCACTTTTTAATAATAGTCATTCTGATTGGCACAAGGTGTTATCTCATTGTAGTTTCAATTTGCATTCCTCGGATGATTAGGGATGTTAAGCACTTTTTCATGTTTGTGGGCTGCCTGTGTATCATCTTTTTAGAAGTGTCTATTCATGTCCTTTACCCACTTTTTGATGAGGCTATTTGTTTGTTTTCATATTGAATTGTTTGAGTTCTCTTTTTTTTTTTTTTTTGAGTTGGAGTCTCACTCAGTCGCCCAGACTGGAGTGCAGTGGATGCTCCCGGTCACTGCAGCCTCGCCTACTGGGCTCCGGTGATCCTTCCGCCTTAGCCTTCCGAGTAGCCGGCATGACAGGCATGCGCTACCATGCCCGGCTGGTTTTTTGATTTATTGTAGAGATGAGGTCTTGCTGCCCAGGTGGGTCTCGAACCCGCGGACTCAGGCAATCCACTCACCTCAGCCTCCCAAAGGTGCGAGATCACAGGCTGAGCCACCGAGCCCGGCTTGTTTGAATTCTTTGTAGGTTCTGGATATTAGATCTTTGTCTGAGGCATAATTTACAAATATTTTCTCCCATTCAGTAGAGGTTCTGTTTATTCTGCTGAGTATTTCTTTTGCTGTTCAGAAGTTTTTACTTTAATTAAGCCCCATTTGTCTATTTTTCTTTTTGTTGCAATTGCTTTTGGTGCCTTCATCATAAATTATTTGACTAGGCCAATGTCCAGGAGAATGTTTCCTAGGTTTACTTCTAGGAATTTTATAGTTTCAGGTCTTACATTTAAGTCTTTAATCCATTGGAGTTAATTTTTATATCTTGTGAGAGATAGGGATCCAGTTTCATTCTTCCACATATGGTTAGCTAATTTTCCCAGCACCATTTTAGGATAGGATTTCCTTTCCCCATTGTTTATTTTTGCTGAATTTGTTGAAGATCAGTTGGTTGTAATTATGGGGTTTTGTTTCTAGGTTCTCTATTCTATTCCATTGATCTATCTGTTCTTGAACCAGTATCATAATGTTTCAGTTAATATAGTCTTACCATATAATTTGAAATCAGGTAGTGTGGTGTCTCCACAATTGTTCTTTCAGCTTAGAATTCCTTTGGCTATTCAGGCTTTTCCTGGGTTCCATATAAATATTAAGATTGTATTTTCTAGTTCTATGAAGAATGAAGAATGAAGTTGGTATTTTGATTGGGATTGGGTTGAATCTGTAGATTGCTTTGGGCAGTATGGTCATCTTATCAATATTGATTCTTCCAGTCCATGAATATGGAATGTTCTTCCCTTTTTTGTGTCATGTACAATTTCTTTCATCAGTGTTACATAGTTCTCCTTGGAGAGATCTTTTACCTCCTTAGTTAGGTGTATTCTTAGGGGTGTGTGTGTGTGTGTGTGTGTGTGTGTGTGTGTGTGTGTGTGTGTGTCTAATGTGAATGGGATTGAGCTCTTTATTTTATGGTAAAGATGTGGGGTACAAGTCAGGATAAGGTACAGCTTGAGTTTGTTATAGGAATGACATATTTTTGTACATTGATTTTGTATCCTGAAGTTTTACTGAAATCATTTATCAGATCTAAAAGCTTCTTGGAGAAGTTGTTAGGGTTTTCTAGGCATACAATCATGTCATTTATGAAAAAGGGTAGTTTGACTAACTCCTTGCCAATTTGGATGACTTTTTATTTCTACTCTTGCTGGATTGTTCTTACTAGGACTTCCAGTACAATGTTGAATAAGAGTGGTGAGAGAGAACATCCAAGTCTTGTTCCTGTTCTAAGAGAGAACGTTTTAAATTTTTCCCAGTTACATATGTTGGTCATAGATTTTTTTTTTTTTTTGGCTCTCATTATTTTGAGATATGTTGCTTAAATTCCCAGTTTGTTGAGGGTTTTTTTTTTTTTTTAATCATGAAGGGATATTGGATTTTGTTGAATGACTTTTCTGCATCTTTGAGATGATTATATGGTTTTTATTTTTGGTGTTTTCTGTGTGGTGAATCACATTTATTGATTTGCAGATATTGAACCATCTGTTGAATTTGGTTTGCTAGTATTTTGTGAAGGATTTTTACATCCATCTATATTCATCATGGAAATAGACCTGAGGTTTTCTTTTTTTCTTGTGTCCTTTCATTATTTGGTATTAGTATGATAATGGTTTCATAGAATGGGTTATGGAGGAGGAAATCATTTCTGGAATAGCTTCAATAGGATTGCTGCCAGACTTTGTAAGTCTGATAAAATTTGACTGTGAATCTGTCTGGCCTTGGGCTCTATTGTTGTTGTTGGGAGATTTTTGTTTTTTTAATTACTGATTCCATTTCATTGCTGTTGTTGCTCTTCAGGGTATCTATTTTTTCCTGGTTCAGTCTTGGGAGGTTGTATGTTTCCAGGAATTCATTCATCTCCTCTTGGTTTTCTAGTTTGTTGCCATAGAAATGCTTATAGTTGTCTCTGACTATCGTTTTTATTTTTGTAGTATCAGTTATTTTGCCACTGCTGTCATTTCTGATTAAATTTATTTATCTATCTTTTTTGGTTAGTCTAGCTAGTAGTCTGTTGGTTTTGTTTATCCTTTCAAAGAGCCAACTTTTTGATTTATTGATTGTTTGTATTGTTTTATTGGCCTCACTCTCATTTTATTTTGCCCTGATCTTTGTTGATTTTTTTCTTCTGCTAGCTTTTGGCTTAGATTGTTCCTTTTTTTGAGATGCAAAGTTAAGCTGTTGATTTCTGATCTTTCTTTCTTTGATGTAGGCATTAAATGTTATAAACTTTCACCTCAGAACATCTTTTACTGTGTCCCAGAGGTTTTGGTATGTTGTGTTGCCATTTTCATTTGTTTAATGAATTTTTTGATTTCTGCTTTAATTTCATTGTTTACCCAAGGGCCATTCCAGAGCAAATTGTTCAGTCTCCAGGTAGTGATGTAGTTTTGGGAGTTCCTCAAAGAGTCAGTTTCTAATTTGTTCCACTGTGGTCTGAGAAAAAGCTTTTTATGATTTTCATGTTTTTAAATTTATTGAGATTTGCTTTATGGGCACACATATGGTCTATTGTGGAGAATGTTTCATGTGGAGATGAAAGGAATGTATACTGCAGTCACTGGATGCAAAGTTCTGTAGATGTCTATAAGGTCCATTCGGTCTATAGTCCAGTTTAAGTCTAGTGCTTCTTTGTTAATTTCCTGCATTGATGATGTGTCTAGTGATGTCAGTAAGGTGATGAAGTCACCCACTATTATGAAATTGTATCAATAAATTTTCTAAGGTCATGTTGTATTTGTTTCATGTATTTGGGTGTTTTTGTGCTTGGTGCATATATGTTTCAGATAGTTAAATCTTCTTGTTGAATTGCGCCTTTTATAATTATATAATGTCCTCACTACCCCCCCGCTTTTTTTAACTGTTTTTGGATTTAAAGGCTGAACTATCTGATATGAGGATTGCCACTCCTGCTCATGTTTGTTTTCTATTTGCCTAATATAGCATTTTCCATCCAGTGACTTCAGTTTATGACTGTCTTTGGTCAGCAGTTGGATTTCTTTTCTTTTTCTTTCCTTCTTTTTTTTTTTTTGAGTTGGAGTCTCACTCCATCACACAGACTGGAGTACAGTGGCACACTCACAGTCACTCCAGTGTTGACCTGCTGGGCTCTGGCAACTCTTCCACCTCAGCCTTCTGGGTAGCCGGAACTACAGGTGTGCGCTACCACACCCGGCTAATTTTTTGATTTATTGTAGAGATAAAGTCTTCCCAAGTTTCCCAGGCTGTTCTTAAACCCATGGGCTCAGACAATCCACTCACCTTGGCCTCCCAAAGTGTTGGGATTACTGGCTGAGCCGCTGAGCTTGTCCCATTGGGTTTCTTGAAAGCAGCGTATAGTTGAGTCTTGTTTTTTATTCAGTTTTCCACTCTGATTCTTTTAAATGGGGATTTTAGACCATTTATGTTTAGGACTAATATTGATATATGAGGTTTAGTTTCTGCCATAGTGTTATAAGATAGTTGACTTGGGGTTTCAAAGGTGTACTTACTTTATAGGCTCTGTGAGCCTTGTACTTGATTTTGTGTTGAGAGTCACTGTTTTGTTTCCAAGTTTGGAACTCATTTGAGCATTTCTTATAGACCCAAACAAATTCCCTTAGTGTTTGCTTGTCAGGAAAGGGCTTTCTTTCTTCTTCATTTATGAAGCTTAGTCCTGAATTGTTCTGCCAATTTATTTGTGTTAGTTATCAGCTTTATCTTGCATCTCACTGAGGTATTTTTTTGAATCAGAGTCTGTCCCCCAGGCTAGAGTGCAGTGGCACACTCACAGCCACCACAACCTCAACCTGCTGGGTTCAGGCAATCCTACCACCTCAGCCTTCCAAGTAGCTGGAACTACAGGTGTGTGCCACTACACCCAACTAACTTTTTGATTTATTGTAGAGACAAGAGCTTGCCAAGTTGCCCAGACTGATCTCGGACCCTCGGCTAAAGCAATCCTCTTGCCTCCACCTCCCAAAGTTCTTGGATTACAAGCATGAGTCACCATGCCTGGCCACTGAGGTCCTTTATAATCAGTATTTTGAATTTGTTATCTGACATTTCAGGGATTTTAGTTTGGTTAGGTTAAGCTGTCGAAGAATTGGTTTGCCACTTTGGAGGGGTAGCACTCTGTTTCTTCATACTTCCAGAGTTGTTCTGCTGGTCCTTTCTCATCAGGATGAACTATGGTGGCTAATCTGTATGAGTTCCTTGATATAGATAGCTTGTGTATGCAGGCTTTCCCGAGGGTTGGCTATAATAATGATGTAGTGGGGTTATAGTCTGGTTTACCATTTGCTGTGAGGCTGAGGTGGCAGGGATCTGTAGAGGTTTAACTTCCTCCTTGGTGGTGTGTGCTGCTGTCAACAAATTACCTGTTATGATCTGTTGTCCAACTTCTAGGCCAGCAATTAGTGCCTATAGTTAAGAGCTGGGTACCGTTGATGTAAATGGGTATTTACTTGATCCTTGTTTACTAGAAGGAGTGTTCTCTTGTCTCAGCATGAACATCTATGGAGTGTACTGTGGTCTGGGATTCCAGTTCATCCCTAGAGGGGATAACCAAGATGGGTGGAGCCAGACTGGACAGGTCCAGCTAAGTCAGGCATAGGCACCTGCTCTGAGGTAGGGTCTGGTGTGCAGCCTCCAAGTGCCTAGAGATGTGCCTTGGTGAGGTGTTAGGGGACATCTGCTGCCTCAAGTCCTCTGTTCAGGAGGGGGAGAGCAGCCTAAACTTTTTGTTCTGCAAGAGTGGGATCTCCAGGTACCAGGAAGGATATGTCTGGGCACCACAACACCAAGGACTCTATCTTCAGATGTAAGAGTGGCTCAGGCTTCTACTCCAGGTGCTTGAGTATGTTAGGGTGTGGAGTATGTGGACCTCACTAATACGAATCACTGACCAGGAAAAACAGGGTGACATAGGCTACTTATCCGGCTGTGTAGGAATAGGAGCTGCCTGATCTTTGATACTGGAGGAGCACATTTCCCTGACAGACTAGAAGGCAAGCCTGTGGACCCCCACAGTGACACCTGCAGCCCAATTCTGGGTCATGTAGCTGACATTAGCTTAAGGCCTCACCATCCTGGAGAAGCCATGGGATCAGAAACTCTTCTGCCAATCAGGCTGCTGATTCAAGTGCAGAGGAGTGAGCTCCCTCCTGTTGGTCTCCTGCCACTTAGACTGCTTTCCCAGTTGTGAGAGAGTGGGGAGCCCTCTTTTTCCTCAGTATTGCTGTGATATGCTATGCCAACTAGTCCAGAGGGAGGCTGGGGTTCTTAACAGTGGTGCTTATAGAAGAGAGTTCCAGGTTGCAAAACAGACATTGGCTGCAGGGACTCACTGTTCATCGGAAACTGTGACTATAGCAACTCTCCTGCTTAGGGTGCGGGTTCTGGAGTATGGGAGTGGGGGCCCACTGCTAGGCTCCTGTTGTTTATGCAGCTATTGTTGGTGTTCCTCAGTATTGCTGGGGCCCCTTGCTACAATTGCCCAGAGGGGCAAAACAGAGTGATGTACCCAGGCAGTGACACAGAGACCAATTTCACATCACAAATCTGACCCTGGCAGCCTGTCTTTCTGAAAGGGAAACAGGGCTTTTGGGGGATGGTCCCCTGCTGCTCCCAGCCTGTAGCTGGGATAAACTCAGGACAACCTCCAAACCCTAGGGTGATCTCCATGTTTCTGACCTTGCCCCAGCTGTGGGAGACCCCTCTCTTGCCCCAGAGCTAATAGCCTTGTTTGGGCAGGGACCCAAATGACTGTGGCAGTGGCTGTTGCTGACACAATGGACCAAGGTCAAAAGGTCCATTTCTCACCAATATGAAGTTAAGAGAACACCTGTGGCATTAGTGGGTGTCCTTCCCTTTACCAACTCTCAGGCTTTCTCTGAAATAGCCCGGGCTCCAGAAGAAATGAGATATTCTCTCTTGGCCTGGGTTAAGCAAATCCCTGATTGGAAGGTGTGTCTCAGAGAAGAGTTTTCACTCCTGTCCCAGGTTCTGGGGCTGCATTCACTTTCCCCTGCAGAACGCCATGGTGGGAGTTATGTCTTCTCCTTTCTGAGATCTACTGAGGAGTCCTTTACCATTCTGATGAGTATCTGTTTTCCTTCTTGAACTGGGATTTATTGTGTTGGTCTTTCCACACTAATTCACAATGTTCTGATGGTTGAGGCATGCTTATACGCCTCTAATTTTCCATCTTGAAAAATCTCAAACATTTTTATGAACTGCTGTAAAAATTATAAACCTGGAGATATATATAGAACAAAAGTTCCTAGAGATAGCTACTTTTAATGGTTACATCTATCATCTTTTCTGACATTTTGTAAGTATATAAAAGCATTTGAATATTTCATTTATTTGTAGTATATATTTTTAAATTACATGTAATAATTGTACATATTAATGGGGAACAATGTGAATTTTGATACATGTATACAATGTAAAATTATAAAAGCAGGATAATGAGCATATCCATCACCTCAAATATTTATTATTTGTGTTCATAGCATTCAAACTCCTCTCCTCCAGCTACTTAAAAAAATACAATAAATTATTGTTTACTATAGTCACTCTATAGTGCTATAGAACATCAAAAAAATTCTTCCTATCTAGCTGTAATTTTGTGTCCACTAACCAATATCTCCTTTCTCCAGTTCCCCAATGTCCTTCCCAGTCTCTATTAACCACTATTCTATTTTGTACTTCTACAAGATCAACTTTTTTAGCTTCTCTTATGAGCGAGATAATGCATTTGTCTTTCTGTTCCTGACATAATTCACAGCACATCCATGTTGCTACAAATGGCAGAATTTCATTCTTTTTTATGTCTGAGTAATATTCCATAGTATATATAGACCACATCTTTTATCCATTTCTCTGTTGGACAGAAAAATGTACACTTAAGTGATTTCCCTATCTTGACTATTTTGAATACTGCTGCAATAAACATGGGAGTGCAGATATCTTTTCCACATACTGATTTCCTTTCTTTTGAATACACACCCAATAACCAGATCGCTGGTTCATATGGTAGTCCTACTTTTAGCTTTTTGAGGAATATCTATGCTGCTTTTTTATAATAGTTGTATTACTGTATGTTTCCACTAGCATTGTATAAGAATACCCTTTTTAAATGTGTTGCATATATACAATGAAATATTATACAGCCGTAGAGAAGGACAAACAAATGGACTTTGCAGCAACTTGGATGGATTTAGAGTCTAATCATACTCAGTGATCTATCACAGAAACAAAGAACAGAGTGCCATAGCTTTTTATAATAGAATTATAATAATTGTTCAAGGTCACTCATAAATGGACCTTGAACAATTATTATAATACTATAAGAATGGGTTTAGCAGTAGTGGGAAACTGCCCAGGGAGGGGGCACAGCTCATCAACAAGGGTACCTGCATAATGAACATTTGTATACCTAACCCTGAATTGTACCCCACATCTTTAAGATGAAAAATTTTAAAGTTAAAAAAAAATTTTGTTTCAAAAAAGAAAAAAAAAAGAATTCTCTTTTTACCATGTCCTCACCAGCATTTATAATTTTTAGATTTTTTAAAATAATAGTCATTCTAACTGGGATAAAATAATATCTCACTGTAGTTTTGGTTTGCATTTCTCTTATGATAAGTGGTGTTGAGCATTTTTCTATATACTTGGCCATTTTTTGGTCTTCTTTTCAGAAATGTCTATTCAAATTCTGTATTTATTTTTTAATTGAATTACTTGTTTCCTTGTTGTTGACTTGTTTAAGTTTTTTGTATGTTCTATATATTAATCCTTTATTGAATTCTCTTTATTTTTCAGTAGGTATCATATAATTTAATTCTACTACAGTTTACCTTTTTCATCATTTTCATAGTGCTACAATATTAATTTATTGATATTCTTTCACAAATAATGACTATTTAATTGTATAAACAGATATAATGAATTTAGAGTATAATATATTTATGGATATTTACACCATAAATTACATTTTTTCATTACATCAAACAATGATGAGTTAAATATTCTTGCAGGCTTAACTATTCGCAGATATATCTATATCTAATATATATATATATTTAAAAAGATATATATTTAAGTATATATATATATATTTATATTTTTTTTTAGAAAGCAGGATTTATTGAGAGGACAGAAAACCTCCCACAGTGGAAGGGGACACAAAGAGGTTGCCCTACTCACACATATTTAACATAGATTCTAGAAAGAATTGCTAGGTCAACATAAACATAAATTTTCAAATGTTGTGATTTTTCTATATCTATATCTACATCTTATCTGTCTATTCAAACTACCTTCCAAAATATTTGCTCTAGTTTATGTTTCCTGAACTTTCTAATAGAGTATTATCAAACTTTTACATCCATGTCAAATAAAAAATAGTATATTATTTTAATTTATTTTTTTAATGAATATAGTTTATTTCTATATGCAAATATTAGAAATTTATATTTTTTTATCTGTGTCTTTGGGTTTCTAAACATTTTTCCCCTATTGGTTTGATGGCATTTATTGTTATTGTTGTTTAATGGTTATATCAATATATATTTCATATGCCACAAAATTCTTCACTTAAAGTGTAAAGTCCAATAGATTTTATTCATTTTCCATTCCTTCTTACTCCAACTCTGCTGTAGACACAGGTAAATGATCATGAATCTGCTTTCTGTTTCCACAAATTTGCTTGTTCTGCACATTTCTATAAATGGAATCTTACATATATCTTGTGATGGCTTCTTTCTCTTAACACCATATTTTAAAGGTTTATACATGTAGTATGTATTAGTAGTTCATTTTTTATTGGTGAATTATATTTTATTATATGAATATGCTATATTTTGTTTATCTGTGTTCATTCTGGATGATGATTCATCACCCATGGTTTACTAAGGTAGACACCAATCATGTGTATCCATGGATAAACATTTAGATTGTTTCCTTTGGGGGCTATAAAGATAATGTATCTACAAAAATCTGTGCTTGAATTTTTGTGTGAATGTGCATTTTCATTATTCTTGAGTGTATATCTAATAGTAGAATTACTGGATTGCATGGTAACTGTATGTTTAGCATTTTGAGAAATTGCCAACTGTTTTCCAAAGCAATTTCACCATTTTGCATTACTTCCAGCAATGTAGGAAGACTTCAATTTTTCCACAATGTTACCAATATTTCTTATCATCTGCCTTTTTATAAATGTGAGCTATCTTAGTAAGTGTAGAGTGACATGTCATTGTATTTTGTATTTCCAAGTTCCTGAGGACAAATGATAATGAGTAACTCTCCATGTGTTTATTGGCTATTTGTATATATTCATAAAATAAATATCCATTCAGATCCTTTCTCAGTTTTTTATTTGGATTACTTGCTGTTTTATTGGTGAGTTGTAAGTATAGTTTAATTATTCTGGATACAATCCTTCATCAGATACCTAATTTGCAAGGGTTTTCTCCCATTCTGCGAATTGTCTTTTCACATTCTTGATGATGTTCTTTAACACACATAGTTTTTAGTTTTGTTAAAGTCTTATTTCTCTGGTTTTGTTCTTTTGTTGCCTATTTTGTGTCTTTTGTGAACAACCATTACCTAACCCAACAACATAAAGATTTATTCCTGTTTACTTCTAAATATTGTATAGCTTTTGTTCTCATATTTAGAACTATGACCCAATTGATTAAATATTGGGTGGGAGGTAAGGAACAAAATTTATTCTTTTGCACACAGCTATCCAGTTGTCCCAACATCATTTGTGAAAACACTCTTCTTATTGAATTGTCTTGACACTCTTGTTGAAAAATCAATTGAGGGTTTCTTTCTTTTTCTTTTTTTTTTTTTTTTTGAGTTGGAGTCTCTCTCGGTCGCCCAGACTGGAGTGCAGTGGCCGCTCCCGGCCACTGCAGCCTCGCCTGCTGGGCTCCGGAGATCCTTCCGCCTCAGCCTTCCAAGTAGCTGGAATTACAGGCATGCGCTACCACACCCAGCTAATTTTTTTATTTATTGTAAAGATGAGGTCTCACTGCCCAGGCGGGTCTTGAACCCGCAGGCTCAGGCAATCCACTCACCTCAGCCTCCCAAGGCGTGGGATTACAGGCTGAGCCACCGAGTCTGGTTTGAGGGTTTATTTCTACACTCAATTCTGTACAACTAATCTGTATATATTTGATTATGTCATTACCACATTGTTTTAATTATTGTGGATTTGTAATTTGTAGTAGGCTTGCAATTTAAAAACATGTAATTTCTTTTCCTTTTTCTATATTGTTTTGACTTTATTAAGTCTTTTGCATTTCCTCATGAATTTTAGCATCAGCCTGTCAATTTCTGCAAAAAAAAAAAGGGACAGTCATCACCTAAAGAACGATTTTTCTGAATCTGTAGATCAATTTCAGGAGTATATTATTAGGTCCTTTATAATTTATTTCAAAATGTTTGCAGTTTTCTGTGTACAAATTTTTCATTTGCCTTGCTAAATTTATTACTGTATATTTTATTATTTTAGGTGTTATTATAAATGGAATTATTTATTTTATATTTGGATTGCTTATTGCTCATGTTTAGAAATGCAATGACTTTTGTATATAATCTTGTATCCTACCACCTTGATGAACTTATTTATTAAATTTTAGTAGATTTTATTGTGGAATTCCTATGCTTTTCTATAGACAAGATCATGCAATCTGTGAAGCGAGATAAGAGATAATTTAATTTATCCTTGGAAAGGATGAGAGATAAATTATTCTTTGAAATAATAAATTATATCTTGTTGCAATTTCTTTTTGGCCCCCCTGGTTTGCCTATACCCTAGAACTTACAGTAGAGTGTTGGTTAGAAGTTTCAAAACAGACGTTCATGTTGATCTTTATCTTAGTCAGTTCAGGTTGCTGTGACAGAATACCAGAGACTGAGTGGCTTAAACAAAAACATTTTTTTATCTCCCAGTCTTAGAAGCTGGGAAATACAAAATCAGGGTGCCAGCAGATTTCATGTCTGAAGACCTTCTTCCCACTTTGTAGAAAGCCATCTTCTTATATCTTCATATGGTTGGAAGGAATCAGAGATTAAGCAAGAGCTTTCATACCTCTGTTTATAAAGATGCTAACCTAATCATTAGAGATCTACTCTCATGACCTAATAACCTATCAAAGGCCCCATCTCTAAACACCATCACACCGAAGATTAGGATTTTAACATATAAATTTTGGTGTGGCACAAATCCAGTTTATAGCTATCTTTGTTTAAGGGAAAGCATTTAATCATTTTCCTTAAATTGTTAGTTGTGGGTTTTTCATAGATACCTCTTATTAGGTTAAGGAAGTTCTTTTCTATTTCTTTTTTATTGACTTTTTATCACAAAAGTACATTCGATTTTGACAAAAACTTTTTCTGCATGAGGTATGACCTTTACTCTATTAATATTCTATCAATACATTGATTAAATTTTGGATATTAAGTAATTTTGTATTCCAGAGAGATATCAATTTGGTCATGGTGTGTATTCCAACACATTTTATGTGTTGCCGTATTCAGTTTATCAATACTTTATTAAAGATTGTGTATATCTATTCACAAGGGATAATAATGCATAACATTCTTTTGTAGAAATGTCTTTGCTTTTGTTATCTGGGTAACCCTAATCACAAAAAAGTGAATTAAAAATTGCTCCATCCTCTTCTAATTTTTGGAAGAGTTTGTGAGCAGTTGATATGAATTCATCCTTAAATATTTGATAGAAATCATGGTTAAAATCAGCTTGGGCTTTTCTTTGTTAGAGGTTTTAAATTATTAATTTAATCTCTTATTATAGATCTAGTCAGATAATCAATTTTTCTTGAGTCAATTCTGGTAGTGTGTATCTTTCTAGGAAACTGTACATTTCATCTACATTATCTATTTGGCTGGCATACAATTGTTCATAATAATCTCTTATTATCCTTTTTTAGTTCTGTAAATGAGGGCTCTGCTCATTTGTATGCTCCACATGTTTAAAATTCTGAGGCTGTAACCCTTTTTTGCTTCTTTCTTTATAACAACACTAAATCAATGCTGCTAATTATACAGATTTTATTGAAGAATTGTGGTGAACTGTAGGCAATTAGAGTTCAGGCATAAAATAACTTCAATTTGAATTTCAGATAGACTTCCTATAAATTCTATGAATCAGAATACCACAGTTTAAAAACTGGTTTCATCACTTATTTGCTGTGAAGTGTTAAATAATAATGATGGTGAACATGCTTCTTGTGTCCTTGCTTTCAATGTGAATGTTGCTATGCATCACCATTTAACATGGTATTGCATTTCTATTTGAAATATCAAGTTTGGGGTTTATTTTTCAATTTTTTTGCTGTATAATTCTTTCAGTAACTTCCCCTCGTACTGTGTTAAGTCATGTTCCATTGATCTATAGTTTCAATTCTTTCTGTATTCAATCAATCACAATAATATTGGCTCTCCATTTTCTCTCTCCCAATAATATAGTTTGTACCTTTATGTTTTTCTCTGTTTTATTTTTGCATATTTTACCAAGTCATATTTTATGACATTGACTGTTTTAAGCAACATCTATTCTAATTCTGAATACTTCAAATGTGTTTTTATATACACAAATATATGTGCAGGTATATATACATGTATATATATTTACATATATAGATATTACCTGCTTGCTTCTTCCTTCCTTTCTTTCTTTCTTTCTTTCATTTTTTCTTTCTTTTTCTCTTTCTTTGTTTCATTTTATTTCACTTCATTAGCTATGATACTTTTTTAACAACTTGTCTATATTTTCTACTTGAGTGCCCATATTACTTCTTTGAATGAGACAATACTCTCTATAATTTACTTCTGTATAAAGCTGAATATATTTTCATATGTAAATCTTTCATAATTTATATCTCAACTCACTTATTATTTTTATTTAAGTGATTTGAAATACAAATTATGAAAAGACATTATATTGCTTTGTATAGGACTAATATTGGATACTTTTGCATGTTAATTCTCTTTAAGAATGAAAATTCCATCGAAGCCCACCAATAGAGAAGAGTTGAAAAAATGAGCTGAGAAAGTCAGCATCTCCTCAATGTAAGTAAAATACTTAAACAAACAAATAAACAAAAACTGCTATATATTTCAATCTGGTTAAAAAATTCTTCCAAGCTTGCCAAGTTTACTTCTTAAGATGAATAAATTATTCTGGTAAAAAAAGACTGCATGATGGACTTTGAAATTTTTTGTTTGTTTTATCTGTTTATATTTATCTCTGTTCAGTTGACTTGTGCCAGCAACTGCAGAGTTGTTTACTATGCAATGCTCTCTTTAGAAATGCTTTACCATTATGGTATTTGTTGTTGTTGTTTGGTTTGTTTGTTTGTTCTGTGGGAAAGGTGTGGTACAAAAAAAAAAAAAGTCAAAATTCTTCCATTAACATCCTTCCACTCTGCCCTTTCTGGGTGAAACTGGTTTGCTTGAGAAAGGTCTTCCCCTTCTCTTTTGTCCACCTTTCTTTCTCATATATACACCTATTCTATAACACTCCAAGAAAACTATAATTTTTGAGTATTTTTAAACTTTCTAAGTTATTCTAGAAAACTATTCACCCTGAATGAGTAATATACATGTTAATTGACTATGCCTTAATTTTACAGTCTTCACTCTCTTCGGCAAACATTTTTCTTATCTTCTTAGAAAATGACATATTCCTATTTTTTTCCATCCTTTGTTTTTTGTGGAGTAAGTTTCAGGGAACGATTTGAAACAAATATTTTACCTCACCATTTTTTTACCAGCAGCCTTTATAAAGGGCATTTTAATACAATATTACCATAGCAATAAAATCATTCATCTATCACTTAGATTATTAAGCAAAAATCGAGATAATTTTGCAGTGTAGTTAAAATAACAAATTTTTAGTCTTGGGTTTCATTTGAATGGTAGAATTTCTCAAAGGAGAACTTTTCATGGAAAAGATCTTTCTCTTCCCCTGTTGTTGAAAACATAGTGCTTGATAACTAGAATATATGTCATCTTATAACATGGCTGTGATGAGAAATTCAAGATAATTATAATGCACACACATACACAACCACTTGCCTTTGATCCTCCGAGTTTCTGTTTTATCAAAAAGTAAACCCAGGTATCTTCTGAGAACAGATCTACTTTGTCATTTGATGAATTGGCCATTGTGTGGGTTAATACATATTCCGGACTTGATTTGTGATAGGCCTTCATTTCTTGACTTCTGTTAGGTTTGGCCACCACTAAATCTCACTAGGTTTCTCCTGCAGAAAGTCAGGCCTTACTTCCTCATAACCTTCTGCTCCTTTGTCAGCTAGTCCTCTTCATTCAGCATTCAACCATGACATTGTTTAGGAAAGGTCAGGAGTCCAAGCCTTTATCTGTTTGACCCAAGCAGGAGAGTTGTCAGATCAGAGAAAACAGCCACAGTCTCCTGCCAGTTCTCTGGTCATAAGTTTACAGTTCAGGCTTCTCTTTGCAAAGGATCATCAACATCAACATGTTGTTTCCAGGGTCATAAATTTGCAATGTGATGAGACATAACCAGATGTTGCCAAACGTGAATTAACTCATAAAGCAGCCTCTCTCCTGCCCTTTCTTCCCAACTCAAAGAAGCTTGTGGTCCATTTAGTTCTTCATACTCAGTTGAGGGGATTTGTGGTCCAGATTGAAGTCAATCATTTTCAGAACCAATTATAGTTTTTCAAGCTGAATAATGGTGCGGGTATTATTACGTACTCCATAGATATTTTCTGTTACTTAAACTCCTGTGCAAGATTTACTGCCATTCTTGGACGTGCTTTTGTTTGACTTTTAGTTGTTGCAGTGGTGGCTGTTGTCATGCTATTGTTCCCTGTATATAATGAAGAAAGATGTTGTGTCTATCTATAATCCTTACTCCCATTCCTAAATCTGTGGTTTAATTTTATATATGACTCCAATAATTCCAAGTGTGTTAGGACTTGTTTATGCTCTAAAACATAGTCAATTTCAGTAAATGTTTCAAAATATGGTTCTAGATCTAGAGAATCTTTGAAGTTTTTGGGGCTGTTGCATATTTCCCTCATTTTAAGTTGAAGCAACTTAGGCCATGGAAGTTAAGTAAATCACCCAAGCTCAAACAATTTGTTACTCAAACCCAAGGCTCCAGACTCCTGTTTGAGTATGTCGTTGCACTTCTTCAGGAAACCAAGAGTTTATTATTGGATATAATACAAATACATAATTGTAATTTTAGCCCTTTATATATAAAGTCAGGCTAAATTTAAAGCAAAGTTCAATGAAAGCAAAACACTCTTTAAAAATCAGATGTTATAATCCTTCATGGTAGAATAGTTCCTTTTCTGAATTCTAGTTATCTCTTTACAAAACTGGAATAATAGTAATACTGTATCACTATATTGTTTACAAACAATATTATGTTTATTATTCTTTGAATTATCTGCGAAAAAGATCCACAACATTAACTAGTTTATAATTTTATGTCCCTTTTTTTCCTGTTTACTCTTACTCTTATTGGCATTATTAGGATTATTTTGTTAACTGATAATTCCAATCCATTGGCTATTCCTTTAAGACCAGCAAAGCTAAGGAGGAGTACAAGAGCAATAAAGCTGACATAAGAATCAAGTATCTTTGAGTACGGTAAGAATTCAGGAAAAGAAAAATGCTTACCAAATGATTTCTATATCCTGTTTTTGTTATTGTTGTTCCATTGTATATTATGTATGTTCTTTTTATCATTTTATTTAAAAGATATGGTGTACAATTCAGGATTAGGTACATAAGTGGTCAATGTACAGGTAAAGTTTGGGCCTCCCTGTCTCTTTAATTTCTGAAGGCATGTTTTCTTCAAAGAAAGCATTGCTTTTTGGAGTTCTTGGTTTTTTTTAGTTTGAAATCTAAAAATCCTCTTTATTCTTTAATTTTAGTTTTTCTTAGTCCCTGAAGGAAATAAATTCAAATTTTGTATTCCAACAATCTATGTTACCAAGAGTTTAGCATAAAGTGAAAATACTGTTTTTGTTTGCTTGTTTTATTAGATGCAACCTTAAAAATCATTTGGTTGAAATTGTTTTTCTTTGAGGACTTTGAATATAGGGCTCCAGTCCCTTCTTGCTTGTAGTGTTTCTGCTGATAGGTCTCCTGCTATTCTGATTGGTTTTCCCCTGTAGGTAGTCTGACCTTTCTCTCTTGCTGCCTTTAGGATTTTTTTCTTTTGTGCCTACTTTGCATAGATGAAATACTATGTGTCTAGGGGTTGGTCTTCTCCTTTGATGTCAATTTGCTCCTTGCTTCTCATGTGTTTGATTAAGAGTATAATAATAAAAAAAAGAAAAAGAAAAAATTCATTTGGGTTACTGACTTTCACTAACTGTATTTAACTAATTTTAAAGAATATAGGGATTCATGTTCATCCCTAAAGATTGTGATTTCATTACTTGAGAATTGGGCCCAGCCATAGGTATTTTTCAAAAGCTCGCATTCATGGTAATGTGTAGGTAGTAGTGGGAATCACTTGTAGTACAACCCTTCATTAATAAAACAACATAAAGAAATTCAAGCTCATTGAGGTTCTGTAGCTTATTCTGTGTTCCTTTTGCCCAAAACAAAATGCAGAAGGAACCAGTGACTTATTTATCAGTGATTTCCCAATGCTGTGCACAATATGAGACACATCAAAGATATTTCATAAAACGTGTTAAAAGTTGAGTGAATATATAACTGAATGAATGTTAGATAGCTCCCTGTGTCTCATTTATGCTGTAATGTCATTGAAACAATAATACTTGCTGCTGAGCATTGAGACAAGTAAACAGTGTCAGACTTGGTAAAAGCCCAACATCCTTTCATAGATTCTAGGAATGTTATCACATTTTTAGGTCATAGAAGAATTTCCAATTAGCTAAGGAAGTAGAAAGGTAGCAATTTACAGTGAAGAGAGATCACCATAACATTGCAGGTAGTGCTCAAAGGAGAAAAGTGAGTCTTTCAACATTTTGGATCCCAGAAGAGGTACTGTAACTGTTTCCACATCCAAATATGTAGACATAGGAAAATTTATCAATTTGAACATCAAGAACTCGAAAAAGAAGGCATCCAAGGCTCTCAGAGACCAAGCCTGTCTATTGTGACTGCTAATCCAAGTAAGTTTGGGTTAAAAGGGGTTAACAGCCCTCTGCTGTAACACATGATTGGTCTTTATGAGGTTGAAGCTCTTGTCTGTTTGAGGCCTACAGATGATGCTAAAGAGCCAATAATGACAGCAATTCAAAGCAATCTAATTATGCAAACGGGAGGCTAAACAATTTCATCATCCTTAAATTAGATTGTCCTAATGAGATAAAGACACCAATTAATCCTGAATTAATTTCAATAGCCTATTTCAGGCAAACACTTTAATATGCAAATGTAAATGAGAAACAAAGCCTACTGTAGAATGCCAGAGTTCAGAACCTCTCTCTTTGCAGCTGCAGCGGGTGTAAATAGTGCCTAATGAGTTTGCATGGAAAGACACAACCAGTCGAAAATTTTAGCCTTCATAAAGCACAGCCAGTGCCTCAGGTAGAGTGGATATGGTCTGGAGCCAGACACGAAAGAAGGGGGGGATTTTGCAGGGGAATGTCGTGGTAAGGCAGGTGCATGTTGTTGGAGTCATATATACTTTTCTGTAGCAAAAACTGGGGAATCCACCTAGCTCAGCGCTCAGCCATGCATGTGTGTGAGTGTGTCAGAGTGTGTGTGTGTGTGTGTGTGTGTGTGTGTGTGTGTGTATGAGGGGAGGTGGGAAGTGGAAATGAAGTAAGGGGAGGTAAGAGAGGCAATGTGAAGACACTTTTTAATGAGTTGATATTTAGAGAGCCAAGTTGTCATAACATACATCTGGACAGAAGTCTCTTCTGGACATAAAGTTGATTTTTAATTAGTGACCATTTAATCATTTTAAATTAGCCATTCCTGATCCATTTAATATTTCTAAATAATTAATTTCCTAAATAAGACATGGGAACAGATTCAAAATCTTGGGCTCCTATGCTGCATTCAAAGGTCTGTGATTTTAATGATATCTGGCTGGTGGGCTCTTCAATGGGCTAATTCCTTTTATAACTACCAAAATATCCCCACAGGTAATAAGCTGGGTAATAATCTCTTCCTTCTAGAAAATAAAGTGATAGCTGAATGAATTCAAATGGAAATAAAGAGAAAGATAATAGTACTCGTCAACACTGTCAATTTTAATTTAAACTGTCTGAGTCTAGTTTTAAATGAATAAGAATGGTGGTAAACTTCCTTTTTCTTCATGTCTCTATAACCTGAAGGGCACAAAATAATGCTTAGAGTTGCCATATAAAATATAGGATACCCATTCAATATTTGGAACATACTCATGGTAAAAAAAAGAAAGAAAGAAAGAAAGAAAGAAAATCGTCATTGTGTATCTGAAATTTAAATTTAGCTAAGTCCTGTGTTTTTATTTGTATAATCAGGCGACCTTAGTAATACCAGATGCATAATTGGTATTCAATAAATATTTGTTGAACAAATGAAACTAGCTTGTAATTAGATATTTGGAATGTCATTTGCAAAGGAACATAAATATATTTGGGGATGTGAGTCTCCATCTTCAGGAAGCGGACCACTCCTCAGGCCAAGATCCTCTGGTTAAACGCAATGCAACTTTAGATAGGATGTTTATAAAACATGATCACCCCTATCAGAGATGGCCATCTCATTCAATCTTGACAGGAAAGAAATTGTCCCTCAAGGAGCCAGAACTGGGCATGAGAAACTACAGTTATACTTTTCCAGTACTTTGACTTATAATGTGTAAATTTGATGGTTGCAGACAGAGAACAGCTACTACCAGGTAGAAGGAATGTGCTACAGTGGTTAATAGTGTTAGTCCTGGAGACAGACTGGCTTATTTTCAAAACTGTGCTCTGTCAATTAAGAGTTTGGGAAAATTTCTTAACTTCTCTGAGCCTTAATTGCTTCATCTGTAAAATGGGTGTCTCTCATAGGTTATTAAATTAGCTACTGTGTAAATGAAGCATGAAGCAAGTGCTCAATAACTGCTAGTAACAATATGAGTCTTACTGAGTACTAGAGAAAGACAATCTACAGACAGAAAAGAAAGAAACAGACTTGCAGATGACATCAGAATGAGAAATGAAAAGAATATTCCTTATGTCCTTTATGACTTCTTCAATTCCAGCCACATTACTTGCCTTGAGTTTCTTGGCATATTCCCTTAGACTTCTAATTCACTCTCATACCAACACTTCCTTTCCCCTTTTCTTAGGTTTGATTAATTCTAACTAAAGCAAACACACTTGAAATTTCATCAGCCTTAGTAAAAATTTAGGCTGATTGTTCAAACTAGAAGATGCCTTTTAGAAATAAACTCCCAAGTATTCTAAATCTTTATGACTAACGGGATAATCAGAAATATCTCTTAACTGCTCAGCTTTTTCTGAACTGCCAAACTATTTTCCTTCTTATCATTTCCTTCAAGCTCCTCAGACATAAAATCTGAAAATCCTATCACCATTTTAAAATTTCAGAGTCATCTTTAGATAGAGTGACTATATTTTACACTGCTAAAAATGTAACATGTGGCCTGACAGCATGAGTATACTTATGGGGGACAACAGGACAGGCTATATGATATTATACTGTCCTGGAAAATTTGAGATATATGATTTGTTACTTCTAGGTGTTTTGCTAACCACCTTTTACTTCTGCTTAACTCTGAACTATACTCTGGCTGTCAGGTAAAGAGGGGGCACTCCCCTAGCATATCCCAATTTGGAGGGGATCAAAGTATAGTGGTTCTTGGAAGAAAACCTCTTCAAAAACTCGTTCTCCATAGTTTATTTTCATGATCTGTTAAAAGGTAAAAAAATTGCGAATTACCTGATTTCCAGATCTTTCCCTTGCAAATTTTACATGGGGTTTGGGTGATGTTGGTAAGGGTTTTTTCTCACAATCTCTTATGTATCTAATTTCTGTTGTATTGATCTCTGGGGAGAAGTTGGATTAGGAGTTCTATTTAAATTAATAGTCTATCATTCTATATGTTAGGGATTCATCTTAGAGCTAGTTTGTCACTATGCTAGGTAGCCAGAATTCAAAGGTAAACTTAAAAGTCATCAGGAGTTTCAAAGTCTAGTGGGAAAGAAACCTTATTTACAATGTCTTGCAGAACAGGATGATGCATCTGACGATGCAGGAACATAAGAGGGACAAATTTAACACAACAAATGGAATAAGAAACTCTGCCTTGGAGAGATATGAAAGGCTTCTTTAGGAAAAAGGTATAGTTTGTCAGACCACACAAAATATTTTATGACTCCCAGGTACAAGAAGTAAAATGATACATGATTTGAAGTTACATTAGAAGATAAATGTCATCAACGGTAGGTAAAGCTGATTACCAGTTGATATTTCTAAACTTTTACATAACCCCATAAAAAATAAATACTGGAGAAAATAGATCAGTAAAATGCTACTGGTTTCACCTCCATCTCCTTCTTCTTTCTCCTAGTTGGTCAGTGAAAAAAACTTCTTTAGTGTCTGCACTTGATTAAGTTGAAAGTGTGTTTATGGGTAGAGCTTGAATGGCATCTACCAACAACATTCTACAAATTTAAGAACAGCATTTGTGCATTAGAAAATAGATCATGTATATGGACAACATGCTACTCGGGTTGCTGAGAATTATAGTCTTAAATGTAATATTGCTACTATGATCACACCCTGACTATCCTTGTTTTAGTGAATTAATTGATTGGCACTGTGTAGCTCTCATATCTGCAAAAGTAGTTAATACTACCACAAATTTGAGCTGTTGGTAAAATGAAATCAAATCAGAGTAGTTTATAAAATATAAAATGCTACCAAAAATGCCAATAATTTCTTTTCCTGTAAAGTAACAAACAAGATCATAGTTGTTTCATTAGAAGAGACAAGGTCCCAGAACTTAATTTTATTACTTTAAAAAGGGAATCAAACCATAATCTATTTCCTTTCACATGTACAACTCTCTACTTTTGCCTCTGTGGTGCTTTGAATGGACTCTCTAGAGCTTTAATGGAATGTCAGTCATATTTTAAGCATGAACGTGAGATACTATTCACAGATAACTGCTGTGAGATAAAGTGGGATAAAGTTATGATAACAGTTCGGCATGTCCTGGCCAGCAGACCAGATAGACTGCTGTTTGATAAACCTAATAAAACAGTAGAGCTTATTGATATTGCTGCACTACTAGGCTAAAGCAGCCCGAGATTGTCTGTCCTCTGGCATGGAAACTGAACCCAAAGTGGAAAGGAGTGACAGCCTTTAGAAGCCAGCTGTCTCAGCAGCTTGGGTGACTCTGCACACTCAGTTTGACAGTGCCACAAATTCATTATATTCTGATATTTATTATGAAGATGAGTTTAGTTTCTTGGTTAATCTCCTGTCTTAAAGGGGCAATTTATGTCTTTGATTCCACTCTGAACTGTTGCTGTGTTGGTCTTGGCAGGACATTACAGAAGAGGATATGAATTTACACTCAAAGTACATGTCATACTAGTGACAGTTGGAAATATAACATAAAAATATCTTGGCTATTATATTATTATTGCTTTTAATTCTAAATGAGAGTCCTATGAATTAACTTTATATAGCTACACTAAGAAAGTATGTTAGGTTAAAACAGAACCATAGAATTAATAATAGTATATACTAAATTATTTATTGATACATTTGTCAAGCCATGAAAAGTAAATATCTTTTGAGCAAAGGTGAAATTGCACACACAATGATTTGTAATAAAAAAATAAATTTTTATTTTCCTAACATTTAAGTCTGTTTCTTTTCTTCTCCAATCACTAAATAGCACCATTGTCCAATCAGGTCCTCAAGTTCAAAACCCAGGTGTCATCTTTGATTCTCATCTTTGATTCTAATCCCTTGAATCCCCACAACAAATTTGTTCAAGTCTTGTCTACTCTACTTCCTATGATTTATTGGGATGGTGAAAGAAATTTCTGAGATCCCAAAAAATAAGTCGTGTCTACTATTATTTCTTACCTGAACTTCTGATATACCTTCTTAACTTGGTTCTGCATGATATATGTCACTTGTTTGTTTAAAATAACAACCAAAGTAATATCCTTAAAAACAGTAATCAGAAGATGTAAAAATCCTCCAAAGATATCCCGTTAAAGTTCACACTTCTCCCCTCTTCCAATGTGAGAAAGTGTCTTGGGTATGATAGTGGCTGAGGAGAAACATGTGATACTTTTATTTACATTATTAGATAATGTAAATAAATGAGGAAGTAGGCCTGACCCATTTGATGGGGCAACTTTTAAAATGAAATCAAATCAAAGTAGTTTATAAAATGTAAAAGGACTTCAAAACAACCTTGTTATAAAAATTTCCCTTAAAATGGCTGTGCCAAAGAAGCCAAGTTTAAAAATCTCATCTCTTGTAAAAGTAGTTGCAAATATTTGTTCTTTCATATTTACTAACTATATTTACTAACTATATTTTCAACTTAAGGTATATTCTTTTTAGTCATATTTATGTGAATATCACTTACATTTCTTTGTTGATAAATAGAAAAATTTAATTAATACTAGCAGAAATTGCTCTACTTTACATTTCTTTGTTGATGAATAGAAAAATTCAAAGCAGAAATTGTTCTATTTTGAGTGCTGTTAAGGGATAATCCTATATAGATTCTTTCCTGGCCTATTTAAATTAATGAGATTTTCAGGGTTGACGCTGCATTAATGCAGTGAGGTATTCTATACCTTATTGAGATAGTAACAGAAATGTTTTGAACACAATGCATGAGAAAATATTTACCTCAGTCAACATATTTAACATCCTGTATAAGTCTACTGTTAGTCTATGTTAAGGAAGGAAAGGAAAGGAAAGGAAAATAAAGAAATTAACAAGAGAAAAGCAAACAACAAGGATCCAAATTATTGAGTGCTTAGTGTATTCCAGGCAATGTTTTAAGACCTTCATAATACTTTTATCAAATAGGTGCTTTTATTTTTCTCACTTTTTAGATTAAACGACAGTAAATGGACTGAGATATTAAATATCTTGTCCAAGGTCACAAAGCCACACCAGATGGTCTAGTTCTGAAACCCTCACTCTTAACCACTGTCCCATGTGGCTTTATTATTCAAAAGATTGACAGAGAATGTAAGATAATACAAGGAAGTTGTTAAAAGAATGGACTGAGCCTAGGAAATATGAAAATAACTATAAAAGGGGTATCATAATTAAACAAAATAAAAATATTTTGATCCACTGTCAGTGTACGGTTTTGTCCATACTATGTATTTGGGGTTATTTTTGTTTGATATAATTTTGAACTTGAAGAAAAATAGCAAAGTAGCAAGATCACTTCAAGCAATTTTTTACACCTCATAAAAAGATTCACAAATTAGTTACATTATGGACAATTTGCTTTATCATTACCCATCGCTCATTCTCTCTGTATATATCTATTACATAATTTTTCTGAACTATTTAGCAACACATTGGAAACAACATTCTTCTTTGCCCTAAATACCTCAGTGTGTATTTTCTAACAACATGGATATTGTCCCATATCACCTAGAACTATGATCAAGATCAGGAAAATTTTGACATGTATAACATTATTATCAAATCCACCATCTATATTCAAATGTCATCAGTTATAATATTTAGAGTTATTCTTTATCCTGGCCTAGGATCCAGACTAGGATTAACCACTGCATGAAGTTGTCATGTTACTGTAATCTCCTTTAATATAAAATGATCCCACAGACTTTTTTATTTTTATTGACCTTTACATTTAAAGAGAATAGGCTAAGCGCTTTGTAGAACCCCATTGAGGTTTTTCTGAAAATTCTTTATAATTAGATTCAGGTTATGCATTTCTGCAGGAGTGCTACAGAAGTGCAGTGATGTCTTCCTCAGAACATCATCATAGTAGCAGGTGTATGATGTTGACTTGTCCCAATAGTGCTATTTCAAACTTTGACTGGTTAAGATGATGCCCACAAGGTTTGACTACTACAAAGTTACTGCTTTTCTCTTGGAATTAATACGTAAATCGTTGAGAGGTTCTGTGAGGAATATCTTGTTCCTCGTTAAACTTTGCCCACTAATTTTAACTACTGATTATTTTATTCATTCTACATTTATTAGCTAGCATTCAACTGTAAGAAAAAGCATTTACCTTTTTTGCTCTCTTTTTTTCTCTTTCTTTCCTTCATTCCTGTCTGTCATAGTTTGTTTCCTTCAAATAATCAAGTTGTCGTACCTCTGAGACCCAATTCTGGCCCCTGATCACATTCTACATACATTCTCTGGTGACCCTACTCTCATGTCTTGGTCTGGTATATAGATGTTAATGACTTCCACATTTATATCTACAGTTGATATCTCCCTATTAAGCTTCAGAACTTTATGAGCTGCCAGGCACTTCCACTTAGATGTTCCATAGACATCTTGGTTTCCAAAGGTACACATCTTAATTTACCATCTTTCTGCCAAAACTTGTTTCTCTTCTTCTATGATTTATCTCAGGGAAAAATATCACTACATATGCAATCATGTAAATCAGAAACCTAGAATTCATCATAGACTTTTCTTCTCAATCATTCAATTGTTTAATCCAATTATTCATCACCACCTGTAATTCTGCCCAGTAAATACCTCTCAAATCTGTCATTGCCTCTCCATTTTATTGTCAAAACATGAATTCAGATCCTCAACATATTTGTCCTTGATCGCCATTGTATTCACCTAATGATTTTCTCTACCTCCTGTTTTGACTTCTTACAATCTATTCTCCATATTGAGCCAAAATGACCTTCCTAGAATGCTTATATAGAGAAGCCATGCTCCTCTGCACTATAGTATGCAGTGGTCTCTCACAGTTTTCAGAAAAATGTTCAAATTAGCACAACTCTCAAGTATGAGTTCTTTCAAAGTATAGTTCAAGCCTTCCTCTTCATACTCATCTGCTATGAATTTTCAACAAATGCCTTTTGCTCATTTCTTTCCTTCCTTCCTTCCTTCTTTCCTTCTTTCCTTCCTGTCTGTCATTGCTTATGTTTCCTTCAAATAATCAGGTTGTAGTACCTCTGAGACCCAATTCTGGGTTCTGATCATGTTCTATATCCATCCTCTGGTGATCCTACTCTCATAACTTGATCTAGTATATAGCATTACACATGTCAGGGGGCCTGCACATGCTTCAGCCTTCACAGAGAAGGCCCTTGTATCCCATATTCCCCTCAATTGTGCTGAAACCTAATAATTTTTCAAAATCAGCTCCAAAGTCCCCTCATCTAGTAAGGATGCAACTCTGCTTCTTTGTCTCATATATTACCCCAGCCATACTTTGATTTAACCATTATCATATTGTATTTGATTTATTAATTTGTGTCTTTATTCTGTGAGACTGAAGCCTCTTGAAGTAGGAATATTGTATTATCTGGATTTGTATTTCCAGTGCCTAGCATGGTACTTGGCAAGAAATAGGTAGGTGATACATTCTGATGAATAAATGAGTGAATGGGTGGACATATAATATTAAAAAACACTAAAAAAGGTGAAATTAAAGTGTTGGATATATACAGTAAGATAAAAGAAATAAATTTAATGTTTGATAGCAGAGCTGGACATCTATATTTAACAAAATTGTTTTGTACTCAGGTGATGGACACCCTGAATACTCTGATTTGATCACCATGCATCAAATGCATATAACAAATTTTCTCATATACCCCATAAATACCCCATACACATAACATTTTTCATAAAAGAAATTAAATAGTAAGGAAAAAATACCATTTTCTGAAAAACCAAAGTGTTGGATACATAGTTTGTTGTTGTTGAATAATAATATTCAAAGTATTGCATGATGAGGCTACTCCAGAGAAATAATCTTAGTGTTGTGCCTTGGACTCTACCATTATGCCTTGTCACACCTGAGCTTTAGAAAATGTTGAGGAAATGAAAGCATACATCCAAGTAGAAGTAAATAGCCTGGCAAAGACTAGATTTTAGAATATTTGAACAAGATCATCTTTGTTTTTTAAAATATATAAAAACCAAGGATAATGGCCTAAATATGGCTGGATGACTAGATTCATTGTTAGCCAAAGAACTTTACCTAATCTAAGATATGAGAGCCTATTCAAAGCAGGAGTAGATATGTGTTTCCCTTTCCACAGTTGTGGAACTATTCACACAAAGAGAGAAATTAAGAACAGTAGCAAATCCACAATGAGCATCAGCTAAATTAGGTTTGTGATACCTTGAATTTGACATTTAGACATGATCCCAAGAAAAATACTTGGAAATTTAGAATTAGCTTTCAGGGAAAACAACCAGGGCTGGTGGTATAGGTTTGATATTCTTTCTTATATGTATGTATGATATTATATATATACCGACAAATCATCTTGCTCCAATATTGCAAAATCTAGTCATTTCTTGGCTCTGTGGGTTTACTTGAACTTGCTATTTTAGTTTTCTAGCATTGCCTAAAAGTCAGTTGTGCCTAAGCCTAAGGGTCAGAAATTATAGCACAAATAACACAAATGGGCATTTACTCACAAAAACAAATAAAATCACTACACGATTTATTAATGATGGCCATCCTTACTGGGATAAGGTGGGATCTCAGTGTGGTTCTGATTTGCATTTTTCTGAAGATTAGTGAGGCTGAGCATTTTTACATGTATCTGTTGGCTACTTGTATGTCTTCTTTTGAGAAGGTTCTATTCATGTCCGCTGCCCATATTTTAATAGGGCTATTTGTGTTTTTCCTTTTGACTCATTTGAGTTCCTTGCAGATCCTAGATGTTAGGTCTTTGTCAGATACACAGTTAGCAATAGATGCTGGTGTGGGTGCAGAAAAAAAGGAGATACTTCTATACTGTTGGTGGGAATGCAAACTAGTCCAACCTCTCTGGAAAATAGTGTGGTGATATCTAAAGGAACTAGAAATTGAACTTCCATATGATCCAGCAATCATCCTCCTGGGAATATACCTGGAGGAACACAAATCATTCTACAAAAAAGACACCTGCATATGCATGTTTATTGCCGTACTACTCATAATAGCATGAACATGGAACCCATTGCCCATCGAAAATAAATAAATAAATAAAGTGTGGTACATATATATGATGGGATATTATGCAGCCATAAAGAAGGACAAAATCATAGATTTCTCAGCAAACTGAATGGAACTGGAGACAATCATTCTTAGCGATCTATCACGGAAACAAAGAACGAAATACCACATGTTCTTACTCATAAGTGGGACATGAACATTAATCAGAGTAGCACAAGGGAGGGATCAGCAGTCAAGGGACACTATCAGGAGAGGGATGAAGGAGGGAGTGCATGGAACGTCACAAAGAGTTCTGGATCCTAAATCAGAGGAAGTGAGGACCAGTTGGAGGCCCAACCCTCACTTGCACATACATTACTTATGTACCTAATCCTGACTTATACCTTACATCTTTATAATAATAGTTTCAGATGCAAAGAAAATATAAAAGTCATGAAAACTAAGAAAAAGTCGTAGATTTTTGTAACCAAAAGATTAGTGATAACCTTCAAAAAAAGCACCTTGTTTTTCTCAATTTGGTGATTGAATTTGATTGCTAGCCTCTTCAGGTAGTCATAAAAGGTTTGTATGTGACCTGAAGTATCACCAAGATCAATTGGAGATAAGGGTTATCATACAGTATTGTCACAAAAGGTCAGTTTCTCTGTGCCCTTATACATTTTATTGTCAAGATGAAACACAATAACTGTTGCTTAATGGGCATTTGGTTTAAGCTTCCATTTCTGAATGCATTAATTCATGACTTTTAGCTTCTTTCTCAAAGTAGCCTCTTTCTAATTAAAGAAGATACTTGATTTTGATAACCCATTTATACTGAGAACTTTGTTGTGATATAACAGTTGTACAGATATCAATGTTTTTAGTGCAACAGATTTGACTACTTGTTTTTATAAACCGAATATAAATAAGTACTTCACCCAAATCAACACTCAGCTTTTCTACTCAGCTTTTCTGCTCAGCTTCAAGAGTCACTGAATATCTATCTATATCTATCTATAAATCAATTGATCTACCGATTTTCCATCTACCTATTTATTTATCATATATCTATACCTATAAGTTTCTGTATAGTTAGATATATTTATATATATCTACATAGACAAGTAGATGTGTGTGTATGTGTGTGTATGCATACAACAAACATTAGGACTTTTAATCCAGTATGTGTTATATGTGTTATAAGTTATTATATCATCCACCACAGTTACACAGCTTTAAAGATTTTCTAGAACTCAGCTGTTTTCTGTGTGGTAAGTGCCAATATTTGGTAACACATATCTAAATTCTAGAACCTAATGAAATTCAATAAAGAGATGGTCTCAATTTTATTTTAAAAATGATTCATACTCCAACTTTGTAAAAATGACCCTTGGGAAACAGAAAGTGACCCAGAAATATTATCTTTCTCATTCCATCCCAGACATCTCTAAAGTAGATTTGTAACTCTCTTTCCAAAATTCAGTCGTATACAGAAGGCTGGAAAAAAAAATGCATTTTCCTTTTCGAAAATGTCACAGGGCATTCAGGCAATCTCTTTTAGTTTTATCTTGGCAAACAAATGTCCACTGATCAATATAAATGAGGAACAGGCACATCAACATCAATAGGAAATGACTTTTGTGAAGTACAATTTGATTCACGGCACGAGTGGCCCTTACCAAGTTCTGTTCTATTATCAGCTTAAAAGAAGAAGATATCATAAAAGGGGCCTCCAGATGACTGTCATTTTCAAGTGGGGTGTTCTTAAGTTATAGACTTCTGCCACCTCAGAGATAAATGACTAGCTGCCCTTGACTGACCCTGTCTTTAAAGAAGGAAAGGCTGTCTTTACAGACACAGGGATGTATCCAGGAAAACTTTGAAAGACATAGCATTTAGAGACAATTTTATTTCTTTATCAACTGATAGTTCTCTATTTCACTTCTCAGGTTTTTATCACTTGCTGGCATATGTGTTGAAATGAGATCATGAGGTCTCAGCACTCTTTTTCCTTGGCCTCTTAAAGACTTACTCTATTGAAAGTGCAATCTTGTACTTAGTGGAGGTAGCAAACATTATGATGTCACACTCCCAAGGGCAATGCCTGACATTGCACTTGACGAGCAGTCTGAAGTTATTAATTATTTAACAATCACATCCTGTTTTCTTCATGGTAGTCTTAATAATAAGAGGGTGAAGTAATCGTTCTGTGATATGCAATCACTAGTGGGATTACTTAGAATTTTGCCATGTAATGACAAATATTTCAAGAACATTTAGCCCAGAAAGTAGAAAAATAACTTACCAGTTTCAGTGACCGTCATGGGAACAAAATAGCTTGATAATTAGTTTTGAGAGTCAGAATGGAAAAATGGTTGACATCTGGATTCTGAAGCCAGAGCGGCTGGGTTAGCCTCGCAAGGTCTAGCCCTTACTAGTTATGTGAACCTGAGCAAGTTCTCTAATTCCTCCATGTGCCTCAGTAGACTCATGTGCAAAATAAGGATAACAAGAGGATCTATTTATAATGTTGTTGTGAGGATTAAACACAAAGCACTTTGAATAGTACCTTTAATGCGTTCAGTGCTCAATACCTATTAGCTGCTATTTATTATTCATCCTTCTTCTTCTTCTCCTTCTTCTTCTTCTTATTATTCCAGAAAGTCCAAGTGCATTTTATTTTCAAAAGGAAATTTCCTAAAATGTAATTAAGCTAAACCCAAGTTCGATGGTGAAAATTATGTATGCCCTAAGAACACCTTTAAAATTCAAGAATTTTATACCTAGGATTGGAACGTGATAGCTGCTTCTAAATCCTGCCAATATCTGCTTCATCCCTATGCTTCACTCAGCATTAGTGAACCCTATCTTTGAAATAATGATATGAGGTTTACAGGCTTCTTTTCTTTTTTTCTTTTTTTTCTTTTTTTTTCTTTTTGAGTCGGAGTCTCACTCTGTCGCCCAGACCGGAGTGCAATGGCCGCTCCCGGCCACCGCAGCCTCGACCTGCTGGGCTCCGGCGACCCTTCAGCCTCAGCCTTCCAGTACCCGGAATTACTGGCGTGCGCTAATTTTTTGATTTTTTAGTCTAGAGATGAGGTCTCGCCTGCCACCCGCAGGCTCAGGCAATCCACTCGCCTCAGCCTCCCAAAGGCGCGGGATTACAGGCTGAGCCACCGAGCCCGGCTCAGGCTTCTTTTCTTATTCTTTTAAAACACATAACTTCATGTTTATGGTATTGTTTGGGGAGTTTTTTAAAAGAAGATTTTTTCACACTTGGCCCATAATACAGAATATATTTTAAATCATGATTTAGCACACATGTAGCGGGACTACTAGGTGTTATGATAAGCTTTTATGATGGGTAAATTAGAAAATTATAAGACGGTGTTTCCTCTGGGTGGGTAAATTAGAAAAAGATGCCATCCCTTGCAGGCATAGCCCCTGGTGCACATGACATTGCACATGTGAAGATGGCTGTGTTTATCTTCCATTACTCATGGCAGTATGGCTCTGTGAAGTGCCCAAATGGCACAGGAACACCGAAGCTGTGTATTTTTTTATGTATTTCTTTGTTTATAATTCAAACACAAAATGCATCACACACAAAAATAATTACCCTTAATATGTGGTATGCCCTCTAATGGTTTTTACCTTTGCAAATACAAGGCATGACTCCTGAACTGGTTTTGCAACTCACTACAGAGTCACTATTTGGAGTCTGGGAAACATTGTAACAGGGGTTAAAAAAAGAGAGCTCTAAAACCAGACAATCTATATTTGACTCTTGATTCTACAGTTTATTGGCTATGTCCCTGGGAAAGTTTCTTAGCCTTTCTCAGCCTCAGTTTCCTTCTCAATAAAAATTGATGTATGGTCATTATGGGAAGATGATGACAAGAGTAAATGAGTTAATATGTGTAAGGCACTTAGAAGGTGGCAGCTACATTAGCTGCTTTAGTATTCATGTTGACAATTTATATTCACTGAACTCGCTCTTCAAACCCAACCCTTTCTGTAATACTACCACACTGAGTGGTACAAAGGAAAGCAGGACATGGGATGTGGGAACAGGATGGCAGCTGCACCACCCAAACTGATCCTAAAAGTTTGGAAGGAACTAGCTTGTTGCAAGCATAGCCAACTATAGGATATCCTTTCTTTCCTCATAAAAAGACATACCAGAACTTATGAGCTTCTCCACATGAATTCATATGATTTTGTACATGTATGTCATAAAACTATGCAAATACTTACAATGACTATTTAACAAGCATTTATGTAGCAATTGATTGGGTCTATTGTCGTGTATTATTCCAGAAATAAAGAGGTATTATTCTGGAGATATCCTGGAGAAATCAAAGTTGTAAGTAATTATAGCAATAACTGAAATTTAGGGATTGAATGAAGCTCTATAGAGACTGGAGAAAGTAACAAAAGAAAGAGGAATTGACATTAAAGGTGGCCTAGAATAGGACAGAATATTTCTGTCAGAAGGGACAGTGAGACTTACAGCTATGTTTATATAAATTAACCATTGCTATTATGATCACAAAAAGTACTGAAGTGAGACAATTTATGGGGCTCTCTGAATATCCATAGAACTTAATTTATGAGCTTCAATGTTACCAACAAAGTCAACTTTGCCCCCAAAATGGGGTTCTTTCTTGTCCGGTGTTGTGAAGCCAATGAATGAAACCGAAAGTGGGGGGTCTTCGATTCTATAGCCATAAAACGAGGAAGCGGAATATGGTTCACAAGTTAACTTCTCACTTAGGTGGGAAGTAAAGGGGTTAAAATATAGTGTTTGACATTAAAAACAAAGGGAGAAATATTCATGTCTTTTTTGAATTGTCTCACTTCAGTACTTTTTGCTAACATAACAGCAATGGTTAAAGTGTTTGAACATAGCTGTAAATCTCACTGCCACTTCTGATGGAAATATTCTACCCTACTCTAGATCTAGCTTAAAGGTCAATTCCTCCAGGCTTTGGAGGATCTCGGACCACACCCCTTTCCCCTTCTTTTTTTTTTTTTTGACAGGAAGTTTTCTGTAATAGCTGCCAAGGGGTATGTTACTTAGGATGGAAAACATACTAAAAGAAGGTTAGAGATTCTTCAGAAGTCAAGGGGACTGCCATCTTGAAACCTACCTGTTTATCTGATATGGTCAAGAAAAGAACTTCTGTATGAAGTCCTTTTGGTTTCTAAAAATAAACAGGGTTAGTTCAGGGTAGAAATTCAACTATGTCACCTTCACATTACAATGGATAACATTAAGTTTGTGAGAATTATGGATTAGGAAGGTGAGGAAGGAAAAGTAAATACATGCAGGATCACAAAGCACAACTATTACAACCTTTTATGTTATCTTAAGGTTGGCTTACTACCCCAGTGATACGATTTTTTTAAATTTTAATCTTTTTTATTTCTGACTCTGTCCTAATTTCTTATGCTAAAAATGGAAATTATAATTGGGCAAGCAGTTAATGAATACAAGGGCACAAAATTCATCTTCCTTAAAAGGATTTTGGGAATTCAGTATGTGAATAACATGGTTAATGTGGAGTGATGTAAAGTAGAGGCAATTAAAGTATATCCAATATACTGTAAATCAAGAAGGATATTTTATTCAATAAATTTCTTTTAAGTTTTTTAAAAATAATATTTATTTAACAGAAAACATTATCTCTTTAGGAAAAAAAGGCATATACACAGCCAAATGTTTTTCACATGCAATGTCAGATGTAAAACACCAAAAATTTGATCAAGACAAAGATTAATACACACACTCATACATCGTATATATACACACATTTTTATGTGTGTATATATTTGTTATAGCTACTTATCAATATGTGTGTATATATTTGTCATACATATTATACACAATAGATTTTAGTCCTATTTCCAAAATGTATGTTGCAAATATATTTTCCAATTAGTCATTTGCCTTTTGACATTACTTACAATGTTGTCTGCCATTCAAAAGATGTTTATTTTCATATAATCAAATATATTATTCTTGCGTTGCACCTGAATTCTAAGTCTTAGAGTAATCTCCTCTATGATCAAGTTATAAAGAAATTCAACCATGATAACTTTCAGCACATTTATAGTTTCATTTTATAAATTAAGGTCTCTCATTGCTTAAAAGCTGATTTCTGTGTATATAGTGTGTGATAAACAGTTCTGTACTATACATTTCAATTGTTCCAAAACACAAAAAGTTTCCAACTTTGCCCCTAGTGATACAGGATGCCAACTTTATCATACACTAAAAGTTCTTACACAATTGATCTATTTATGAATTCTCTGTTATATTTTATTGATTATTTCCTAATGTGGCAGTAATGTACTGTTTTAATTATTAAGACTTTGTAGAATATTTTAATTTGTGATCATTCTTTCCAGTGTTTTTCTAGATATTTTTGTGTCTATTTACCACAAGAACTTTAATATTAGTTTTCTAGCTTTGTAAAAACAATTTGTGATATTTCATATTGGGACCATCTTAAGCTTATGAATTAACTTAAAGAGAATTGACCTCCTGACAATATTGAAATATTCCATTCAAGAATAAGGGTTTGGTTTTGTTTTGTTTTTTTTACAAGTGTTTTAAATTTTCTTAATACAAATTTTGAACATTTTTTTGTTAAGTATATTTTTAAGTACTTTAACTTTTTGTTGTTGGTTGTGGGTTGTGTAAATGAAGTTTTCTCTTTCATTATATCTTCTCAATGGCTATTGATTTTGCTTATAAAGTTAAATCTTCATATGTAGCTGAGCTCTTTTTTTGTGTGTTTGGATTAATTTTACCATTGATTTTTTTTTTTCATTCAAAGATGTGGGTCCAATTCAGGATTAGGTACATAAGTGGCCATCATGCAGGCAAAGTTTGGGCCTCCCTTTGGTCCCCACTTCACCTGGTTTGAAATCAGATGAAGTTATTGATGCTATGTGCCCAATCACTCCCCCGGCAGTTTCCTGCAGCTACCAATCCCTTTCTTATAGTTTTATGATAGTTGTTCAGGGTGCACTTATGAGTGAAAACATGTGGGACTTGATTCTTTGTTATTGTGGTAGATCACTGAGTATTATAGACTCTAAATCCATTCAAGTTGTGGTGAAATCCTTCTTTATGACTGCATAATATTCTATCATGTATATGTAACATATTTTTTTATCCAGTCCACTTTCATTGAGCAGTATGGTTGGTTCCATGTTTTTGCTATTGTGCATGATGCTACAATAAACCTGTGTGTGTAGGTATATTTTGTATAGAATTATTTGAGTTCCTCCAAGTATATTCCCAGAAGGGGGATTGCTGGTCAAAAGTCTCAGGGTACAAAATAAACATGCAAAAAACAGTCACATTCTTATACAACAACAACAAACAGTCAGAGAACCAAATAGAAAGCACAATCCCATTCACAATAGACACAACATAAAAAAGAAAGAAAGAAAGAAATATCTCAGCATCTTCCTAATCAGGGAAGTGAAAGACTTTTACAATGAAAACTACAAAACACTTCTCAAAAAATAAAAATAAAATAAACAAAGACACAAACAAGTGAAAAAATATTCTATGCTCATGGATTAGAAAAATCAACACTGTTAAGATGTCCCTCATAACAAAGGCAATCTACAGATTCAACGCAATACCCATCAAATTACCAACTTCATTCTTCTCAGACCTGAAAACAACAATAAAGAAAGTCATATGGAAACATAAACTACCATGAATAGCCAAAACAATCCTTAGCAAAAGAAACAAAAGAAGAAACAAAGCAGAAGGTATCACTTTAAACTTTATTATATGCCTCCAATAATAAAAACAACCTAGTATTGATATAAGAACAGGCATATAGACCAATGGAACAGGATAGAGATTTGGGAGCAAAATCTCAATTTCTTAACCAACTCATCTTTGACAAAGCCTCCACCAATTAGCACTGGAGAGAGGAAAACCTATTTTGTAAATGGTGCTGGGAAAACTCACTGACCACATGAAGAACCTTGAAACAGGACCCATACCTATCACCATACAACAGAAATCAACTCTAAATGGATCAAAGACCTAAAGGTAAAACCTCAAATTATGAGAATCTTAGAAAATGCTGGAAACACCCTAACATAAATTAGATTAGGTAACTAATTCCTGATCAAAACCCCAAATACTCATGCAATAAGATAGAAAAGTGGGATCTCATCAAAAAGAAAAGCTTCTGCAAAGCAAAAGAAACCATCAACAGAGCAGGGAGACAGCCCACAGAGTGGGAAAAATATTTTCCAACTCTCTGTCTAACAAAGGCTTAACATCCAGAATCTACAAGGAACTCAGGTCAAAAGGAAAAAAACAAACAGCTCCATTAAAAAGTGTGCAAAAGATATGAATAGACACATCTCAAAAGAAGACATATGAGCAGCCAATAGATACAGAAAAAATGCTCAGCTTCACTAATCATCAAAGAAATACAAATTAAGCCGGGCTCCATGGCTCAGCCTGTAATCCCGCGGCTTGGGAGGCTGAGGTGCGTGGATTGCCTGAGCCCGCGGGTTCAAGACCCACCTGGGCAACTTGGCGAGACCTCATCTCTACAATAAATCAAAAACTAGCCAGGCATGATAGTGCGTGCCTGTAGTTCCAGTTACTTGGAAGGCTGAGGCGGAAGATCGCTGGAGCCCAGCAGGTCGAGGCTGCGGTGGCCGGGAGCGGCCACTGCACTCCAGTCTGGGTGACAGAGTGAGACTCCAACTCAAAAAAAAGAAAAGAAAAGAAAAGAAATACAAATTAAAAGCACCCTGAGATACCATCTAACTCCAGTCAGGATGGCCATCAACAATAACTCAAAAACAAATTTTGGAGAGAATGCGAGGAAAAGAGAATACTTCTACACTTTTGATGGGAGTGTAAACTAATAACTTCTGTGGAAAAATGTGGAGAGTCCATAATGATCTAAAAATTGCTTATTCTTAAGGCCTACTTTTGTGCCCACATTCCCCTCCACCAAAGAAATAGCAAATCGTTTGTAAATAGAGACAATTTTCTTTCTTTTGCAATTCTTATGACTCTAATGTTCTCTCTTTTCTAATTGCATTGGCTAACTCCTCCAAAAGACTGTTAAATAATAAAAGAGATTAGTGTACAACACTGCCTTTTTCCTAAGTGGAAATGCTTCAATTGGTTTCCCATTATGTAAAATGTTGGTTTGGGGATTAAGGAAGTCACTTTCTGTTCCTATTTTCACAGAGTCTTTATTTTATTTTATTTTTGAGTTGGAGTCTCACTCTGTCACCCAGACTGGAGTGCAGTGGTCGCTCCCGGCCACAGCAGCCTCGACATGCTGAGCTCCGGCGATCCTTCCGTCTCAGCCTTCCAAGTAGCCGGAATTACAGGCATGTGCTACCATGCCCGGCTGATTTTTTTTGGTCTATTGTAGAGATGAGGTCTTGCTGCCCAGGCGGGTCTCAAACCCGCGGGCTCAGGCAATCCACTCACCTCAGCCTCCCAAAGGCGTGGGATTACAGGCTGAGCCACCGAGTCCGGCTTCACAGAGTCTTTATAAGAAATATTGAATTATTTAAGCCTTTTGCAGTATCTACAGAAGATAATCCTTTTTTGTTCTTTTTAGATGTATTAGAATGAAACATTATATAGTAGATTTCCTAATACTGAATCATGTTTGCATTTGTGTGTGTGTGTGTTGCTTATTACTTTTTTAAAAATTTATTTATGTATTATAACGATGTGGGGTACAATTCAGGGTTAGGTATACAAACATTGATCATACAGGTACCCTTGTTGATGAGGTATGCCCCTCCTTCCCCTAGCAGTTTCCCCCAGCAGCCAGTCCCACCACCCTTCCCCTGACAGTTTTCCGCTACTGCCAATCGCTTTCTTATAGCATTATAAGTGTTCAAGGTCACCTTATGAGTGAGAACATATGGAACTCAGTTCTTTGTTTCTGTGATAAATCACTGAGTATGATCGACCCCAAATCCATCCAATTTGCTGCAAAGTCCATATATTTGTCCTTCTTTATGGCTGTGTAATATTCCATTGTGTACCACATTTTTAAAATCCAGTCCAGCTTCGATGAGCAACACGGTTGGTTCCATGTTTTTGCTATTGTGAATAGAGCTGGAACAATCATACATGTGCAGATATGTTTTTCGTAGAATGATTTGAGTTCCTCCGGGTATATTCCCAATAGTGGAATTGCTGGGTTATATGGAAGGTCAATTTCTAGTTCCTTCAGAAATCGCCACACTGTCTTCCAAAGAGGTTGTATTAGTCTGCATTCCCACCAGCAGTGTAGAAGTGTTCCTTTTTCTCCACATCCTCGCCAGCATCTGTTGTCTGTTTTATTAATGATGGCCATTCTTACAGGGGTTGGGTGGTATCTCAATGTGGTTTTGATTTGCATTTCTCTGATGATGAGTGAGGCTGAGCACTTTTTCATGTGTCTGTTGGCCGCCCATATATCTTCTTTTGAGACATGTCTATTTATGTCTTTTGCCCACTTTTTAAAGGGGCTGTTTGTTTTTTTCTTTTCTGCGTGTTTGAGTTCCTTGTAGTTCCTAGATGTTAGGCATCTGTCAGATATACAGTTGGCAAATATTTTTTCCCATTCTGTGAGCTGTCTCCCTGCTCTCTTGATGGCTTCTTTGGTTTTGCAGAAGCTTGTCAGTTTAATGAGGTCCCACTTGTCTATCTTATCTCTTATGGCCTGGGCACTTTGGGTTTTGATCAGGAATCAGTTGCCAGTTCCAACTTCCATAAGAGTGTTTCCTGCATTTTCTAAGGTTCTTACAGTTTGAGATTTTACATTTAGGTCTTTGATCAATTTAGAGTTAATTTTTGTGTATGGCAATGGGTAGGGGTCCTGTTTCAATCTTCTGCATGTGTTCAGTCAGTTTTCCCAGCACCATTTACTGAATAGGTTCTCCTCTCCCCAGTGGTTGTTATTGGAGGCTTTGTCAGAGATAAGGAATTGAGGTTTTGCTTCCAGATCTCTATCCTGTTCCATTGGTCTATGTGCCTGTTCTTTTACCAATACCTGGCTTTTTTGATTACTGTATCCTTATAGTAAAGTTTGAAGTCTGGAAGTGTGATACCTCCTACTTTGTTTCTTTTGCTAAGGATTGTTTTGGCTATTCGTGGTCATTTATGTTTCCATATAAATTTCTGTATTGTTAAGATGGGCATCTTAACAATGTTGATTCTTCCTATCCATGAGCATGGGATATTTTTCCATTTGTTTGTGTCTTCTTGGATTTTTTTGAGCAGTGTTTTGTATTTCTCATTGTAAAGGTCTTTCACTTCTCTGGTTAGGAAGATGCCGAGGTATTTCATTTTTTTGGTGGCTATTGTGAATGGGATTGTGCCTTTTATTTGGTTCTCTGCCTGCTTGTTGTTGGTGTAGAGAAATGCAACTGTCTTTTGGATCATGTTTGCGTTTTTGACAGAAATTTCACTTAGGTATGTTCTTTTATATTTTCAATTTGATGTTGATGTTTGTTCACTAATACCTTATTTAGAATTTTTGCATCAATTTCATGAGTGATATTATTATGTTATTTTACTTTATTTAGCCATATTTATCCAGTTTATGTCTATCAATGTTATATTTACTACATAAAAAATTTGAAAGTTCTCCTTCATTTTCTATACTTTGAAATAATTTATGTAATATTGGAATAATCTGGCCTTTAAAGGTTGGGTAGAATGCCCCTCTGAAACAATATGGGCCTGAGTATTTTGCTGTGTCGTTTTTGTTTTGTTTTGTTTTGAATAAAACAGGTCCTTGTTAATGTTTTCAATATCTTCTGTGGAAAATGAACTTTTAACTTTTCTGATTCTAATGTTAATTTTGATATGATGCATTTTTCTAGAAAATTATCTATGTCACCTGGGTATTCAAATTTATTTACATAAAAACGAATGCCTCACACTCATATTTTTGCAAGTTTTCTTGTACCAATAGTTATTTACCTATTACCATTTCTTATTTTCTCTATGTATTCTTCCTTATACTTTGATTACATTGACTAATGTTTTGTCTATTTTTTTCAAAGAACCTTTTTTTTTTAAGTCAAGTTCTCACTTTGTCACCCAGGCAGGAATGCAGTGCAATGATCACAGCTCACTGCAACCTCAACTTCCAAGGTTGAGACAATACTTCTGCCTCAGTCTCCCAAATGCTGGGACTACAGGCATACACCACCACACTCTGCTAATTTTTTTTTTATTTTTTGTTAAGATGAGTTCTCACTACATTGCCTAGGCAAGGCTTTAACTTATTAATTTGTCCTGCTGTTTTCCTGTTTCTTATCTCATAAATTTGTTTCATTATTTTTCATTATTACATTTTCTGTGTTTTTTCTTGGTTTACTTTGTTGTTCTACATTTTTCAGATTTGAGTTAGGAATTTAATCTTTTAATTTGTACTATTTTATTTGTATTGATATATGTTATATCTGAATTTTCCTCTGAAAACAGTTTTAAATCTCATAAATTCTGATTTGTGGTATTTTCATTATCACTTCTTAAAAAATATTTCGTAATTTCTATTTGTATTTTTATTTTAAATCAAGAGTTTTAAAAAAGATTTCAACTTTCACATGAAACTCGTTTTAAACTTAATATTTTTTATTTCTAGTTATGATCAGAATTGTCATTTGTACTTTTAAAATTTTATGCAAATTCATGCTTTTTCTTTATGTTCAATTTTTGTGAGTGCTCCATAAGCAATTGAGAAGAAAGTGTATGATATGTTCTCTTTTTTCAGCGTTTTATACACATATTCACACATCCATAATGTTAATCTGATTGATGTCATTTGTATCTTCAATATCTTTAGGGATTTTATCCATTTGACTTGTCATCGAATGATAGTGATGTTCAAGTCTCTTTTATTAATAAGCTTCTATTGATTTCTCCTTGAATCTTGGCAGTTTCTGATTTAGGTCATTGTGATGTCATTGATGCAGAACTATTCATAACTATTATATCTTCACTGAAAATCATGACTTTTAGCATTTAGAATGTTCCTCTTTATTTCAATGTATGCTTTTAGACCTGTAGTCTACTTTGTTGATAACAGTATCATAAAATCTGCTTTAACTTTTTTCCTTATTTGTCTGATATATATGTATATATTCCTTTAATTTTAGCCTTTTTGGATCACTTTAATTTAGGTGTATCCCTATACAATATAAATATAGTTTTGCTCTATTTATCAACTTTTAAATTTTTGTCTTTTTACTATGACAGTTAAGTCCATTTAGTTTTACTGATGAGGCTAAAATGTTTGGTGTAAAATCTCCTTATTATTTTATATTGTAATTACTGTACATATTGTATATATTTACTGTGTTTCTAAATAGTGTGTCTTTTCTCCTATCTTTCTCTCTCTCTCTTTTTCTTTTGTATTACTGATTTACATTTTAGTTCTAATGATTACAATTATGTCTGTACATTTCATAGTGGTCTTAGTTCACTCTTTTTTCTAATGCAATCTTCAGCTAACTAAATTGTCATACATAGTATTCTTTGACTCTCATCTGTTAACTTTATAAGCTTTATAAACTGTAGCTTTATAAACTGTAAATAAGCTTTACTCTCTCATTTCTTTCCCTTCTCTTCACATTTTTGGTTATATTATTTGTTCTGTCAGATCATATAATGTTTACATATTAATATTTTAATTGTGTCTTTTCCCTTGTGTTAATTTTGAATTTAAGATTATAGATGACAAATTCCCACCATCACACATTTTTGCTATTATTACCTTGTTGACTGATCTTGGCTGTACAAAATGTTCATGAAGGTAGTATTTCCTGAGTTCTTTTATACTTAAAATTGTTTTTGCATAGTCTTGATTTTTATAGGATAAATTGGTTGCATATAAAATTTTGGACTCATACTTTATTTTGGGGAATTTCTTGAAAATATGGCTACAGTTGTCTTTTATTATATGCTTCTCTTGTTTCAAGATTCTGGTACCAAATTATTTTTCTTTGTCTAATGGTTTACTAAAATATGCCCCAGAGTTGACTGTTTTGTTTTGATTTTCCAGGTACTTAATTGGCTCTTGTTAATATGTACTTGTAATTTTGTCATATTTCAAGCATGTTTTCTTAGATTATAATTATAAATACTTGTTTTCTTTTATTTTTCTCTTAAAAAAATTAAGAGTGTGCTACAGCTCCTTTTCCTTTTTATTTTATTTTATTTTTTAGTTTGATCAACTCTCACTGCACTTTATTCTGTTTTTTTGAATTTTTCTTAGTTTTAAACTTCTGAATTTAGGTAAATTAGCTTGCTATTACTGCATAACAATCTACCTTAGTCCCACTCTTCTAATAGCCATTCCCACAAACATTCGGAGACATTCTACCTCAGTGAAACTTCTAAGGACCCAGTGACCAGGAGACACGTCAGAATACTTTTCCCAAGGTGGTATATTAATTGTTGCAACTGGGTTCTCCTGCAATGGACCTCTTCAGATTTTGGTATCACTCATTTGAATGTACCACCAGACCTATTTACCAAGAGACTTGAGAGATGATAGTTTTGGGAGGGAGGTCCAGAATAAGAGAAAACTTTTCAATAGGCCAAGACTGCCAAGCAAAACCACCTTGACAACTGGGTTATATCATCCAGCAGATATAGTGGTTCCTGAAATCTCAGTGGCAAATACAGATGCTGTTTAGAGGTGTTGGGAACCTTATATGAGTTATTACAACACAGATCCCTAAGATTTTGAAGCAAAGCCATATCACATGTGAATAACTTCTCTTGAGAAATGGTTTTTGACTTGTTACTAGCTCTTAATAAAAAATGAACACTTAACCATGGGCACCCAGTTACCATGCAACTTGAGTTTCCCATCAGGAACTGGGTGTTGTCTTACTCACCAAATCATAAAACTGGGTTTGCATAGTCGAACACTAATGTCAGATGAAGTTTATATCTATGAGATTGAACAAGTAAATATCATGAGGAAGTGACACAAAGGTTCATACCGCTACATACTACTTTCTCTCTGTCAGCCCACACTTGTGCTCTAATGGAGAGTCTTCCATATTAAGTTGACTAAGAGGAAAATAACTGGGGTCTGGTTGGCTGGTAGTTCTGTATACAATGAAAGCACTAGCTGAAAGTGAATAATTATAGCCCCTTTTTAGGTTACTACTGAAGAACAATGATGAAAGGAAATCCTTCCACTGGACAGAAATTCATTCAGTGCACATGATTGTCCATTTTGCTTAGAAGAGGAAATGATCATAGTTATTAGTCTTTACCATTTCATGAACTGTGACCAATGATTTAGCTGGTTGATCAGAGCCTTGGAAGGATCATGAGTGGAAAATTGGTGACAAGGAAATTTGGAGAAGAGGTGTGTGCAAATACTTCTCTGAATGGGCAAATAATGTGCAGATTCTTATGCTCCATGTGAATGTTCATGTAAGAGTGACTCAGTAGGGGAGGATTTTAATAATCAAGTGGATATACTACTCATTCTATGAATAATAAGTGGTCTCTTTTCCCAGCCACTCCTGTCACTGTCCGATGTGCTCATAAACTAAGTGCTCATGATAACAGAGATAGAGGTTATGCATGGGGTCAGCAACATGGCTTTTCACTTACCTGGCTATAGCCACTGATGAGTGTCCAGACTACCAGTCTCAGAAACTAACACTGGGTTCCTGATATGGCATCATCCCCTAAGATAATCAGCCACCTGCCTGATGGAAGGTTGATTACATTGGACCATTTTCATTATGGAAGGAGTAGCACTTTGCTCTTACTGGAAGAGATATTTGATCTAAATATGGATTTGCCACCCCTACCCATAATGCATCTGTCCAAACTGTTTTCTGTGTGTGTATAGACTGTCTTTCCACCTTCTTGGTATTCCTCACAGCATTGCTTCTAACCAAAACTATGATTTTATAGTAAATAAAGTGTGGCAATGGATTCACAGTCATGAAATTCACTGTTCTTACCATGTTCTTCAACACCCTGAAGAAGCTGGTGTGATAGTATTATGGAAAGCCCTTTTGAAGACTCTGCTATGTGCCATCTAGATGGTAATACTTTGCAGGATGGGGCCAGTGTTCTAACTGATTATATATATGTTCTCTCTGATATATATATATTTCAGTGACCTTCAGCTTTTCTGACCTAGAGGCATTGGTTCCAAACAGAAAAATGCATCTACCTAGAGCCAAAACAATGAGCCCATGAAGCTGAGACTACCGTCTAATAATGTTGAGTTCCTCCTATCTCTGAATCAACAAAGAAGAGGATTACAGTTGGGAATAATTAATACCTAGTATTAAGGTGAAATTGCATTGCTATTTCACAAATGGAAGTAAGGAGGAATATGTCTTGAATACAGGAGATCCCTTAGAATGTCTCAGTATTTCCATGTTCTGTAATTAAGGTTAGTGAAAAAATCAAAACCCAGCTCAGGCAGGACTGCTAATAACCAGATTCTTCAGAAGTAAAAATTTGGTTCACCTTTCCAGAGAGCAAACTATGACTATCTGAAGTTTTTTGCCTAAGCAAAGAAGGTAGTTATAAATACAAGTTTTAACTATAAATACATTGCAAAATGAGGACAGCAATAGTTATGAGGATTTTCTCTTATTTTAATATGAATTATGTTTGCACATATATTAACCAAATATTTTCTCTTCCCTTTCTTATCAAACATAGGCTTTTAATAGTAGTTAAATTTATACCTCAATATTTAAGTTACAGTATTTTAAAGAAAGAAGAATCAACATTACCCAAGAACTTAATATCCTTTTCTGGAGAAAAAGTTAGCAAGTTTTTAATTGTATGCGGGATACTTGTATCATATTAAGAAGAATATCCTTTTCTGGGGAAAATGTTAGCAAGTTTTGAATTGCATGCAGGATACATCATATTAAAAAGCAGCATAATTTTATCCCTGCCTTTATTTGGACAATAAGAATGGTTAAGGAAATGTGCTCTGTGACAAAGGGAGGACTGTAATGGTTTTTTGATGAGTCATCTTGGTTAGTCTACAGTTCCCGATTATTCAGTCAAACGCTAATCTACTTATTGGGGAAGAGATTTTGCAAATGGAATGAAAATTTCCAATCATTTGACTTTAAGTAAGGGAGATTATCCCAGGTGAGCCTGATTTAATCAGTTGAAAGACCTTCAAAACAGGGTTGAAACTTTCTCAAGACAGAGAAGAAGTCCTTACTGTAGACAATAGTTTTATGCTGCGCCAATGGAGTTCTAATCTGCTTGTTCTCTTTCTTTCCTGGTGTAGTGGTCTACAGACTTCAGACTTGCTTAGCCAGCCTCTACAATTGCTTGAGCCAATTCCTTGTTTTATGTATACCTATTCTGTTTCTCTGGTTTAATTCTGATATAGTAGACATATTTTATATTTCTCACAATGGTTGCTTGATGATATTTAATCCAGTTAGGAATAACATTTCATAGTTCTGCTTCATGGTTAGTTTTTAGGGGCCATTTTATTTGTTGAAATATTTTGTATCTCATTTTCTGTTTTGTTTTGTTTTTTCATTGTAATCCTGTAAAGACTTGATCTGATTTTTCCTATTTCTAGACATTTCTATGTGTGAGGTTCCTAGTTCATGAGTACCTTCTCTGTCAATATATCAAAATGCAGTTTCTTTAATTGCTGGCATTTTTGTTGTTTGTGGGAGAGGTAAGTGTTTGTAAGTCTAACAATGTTCCTATGAATAGAGTTGCCAGTAAAATACAAGTATTTCTTGGAAAGTATACACCTAATGCTAAACATTCATTGTTTTTCTCAAATTCAAATTTAACTGGATGTCCTAATTTTTTATTTGCTGGATCTGACAATTCCACCATAGCAACATTCCTAGACCTTCATTCTAACGCACATTTGTAAGGTTTTTTGCAGGCTTTCTCATCTGGGATTCCTCAAATGCACCACAGAACACAGAAAATTATAGAAGTGATTATTTTCCCAATTTTCCCAAGGATGGTATATACCTAGTATCTTTCTAAATGCATAGAAAAAAATTAATTTATTAGACTCACTGGATGCCTTGGGGAATAGGGCTTAGTTCTTAGGGGAATCTTCCAGCATTGTCCTTGCATGGAATTTCTAAGACATAGACTATGGGAATATTCACGGGAATATAACCTACTCGAAAGCATATTTTTTCGTATTTTGTTCACCTATAATCACAAGTACCTAGAATAATACCTAATATATGATAGTTCAATTGTTAATTTTAAATAAATTTTGACGGTAATATAGTTTTCTGATCTATTTTAAATGATTTGCACCCTCATCAACAGTGTATAAGGGTTCCCACTCATCCACATCCTTGCCTTCATGTGGCACCATTTGTTGAAAAGATGACCCTTTCTTCACTGTCATAAAGCACTAATTTTATCATAATTCAACTTTGACATGTGTGTTATCTAGGCTTTTTAAGTTGCATTGAGCTATTTGTCAAAATCTTGTTAATATAATGTAAAGGTTGGCTTTCTGCCTGCTTTTTTTGGAATCTGGAAATCCTATTTTATTTTGTATACTAATTTTAGACCCAGCTAACTTAATACATTTTTTAATGATTCTTAAAATTTATTGACAAATTATTTTGGATTTTCTATGTCAAATCATTTGGAAGGCTAAGAATTTATTCTTTACTTCAAATATTTATATGTTTTGTGTATTTATTCTTGTCTTATTTTGCTGGTTAGGACCTCCAGTAAAACATTTACCCATTTTTTCATTTCTGAAGTTTTAGCAGGGATTTCTAATACTTCAGATTTAAATGTGTTTTGTTTTTGTTTTTGTTATTTTAAAGTCAGATTCTCACTCTGTCGCCCAGGTTGAATGCAGTGGCACAATCACGGCCACCACAGCCTTCAATCTGCTGGGCTCAGACGATCCTTCTGCCTTAGCCGGACAAGTAGCTGGAAACACAGTCCTGCACCACCATGCCTGGCTAATTTTTATTTTTTATTTTATTGTAGAGACGAGATCTTACCAAGTTTCCTGAACTGGTCTTGAACTCCTGGGCTCAGGCAATCCTCTGACATTCCTCTGCCTCTCAAAGTGCTAAAATTACAGGTGTGAGACACTGTGCTTGGTAAAAAAATAAATAAGTAAAGATCATTTTTATGAGACTTTTAAAAATATTCTTTTCTAGGCTAAAACAGTTTAATTCTACATCTAGAATGTTATGTGTTTTATTATGTTTTTATTTTTTCACAAATGGTGTTAAACTTTTATATTGTGCCCTTTGAAATAATCATATATTCTCCTTAATAAATTAATTTGAGGCTGGGCATGGTGGCTCATGCCTATAATCCCAGCACTTTAGGAAGTCCCGTTGTGAAAGGATTGTCTGAGCCTGGACAACTTGGCGAAACCTCATCTCTACAATAAATAAAAAAATTAGCCAGGCATGGTGGCACATGCCTTTAGTTCCAGCTACTAGAAAGGCTAAGACAGAAAGATCGCCTGAGCCCAGCAGGTTGAGGCTACAGTGAGCAGGGGTGTGCCACTGCCCTCCAGCCTGGGTGACAGAGTGAGACTCCAATTCAAAAATTAAATAAATAAATAGTAAACTAATTTGGTAAAGCATTTTTTAGACATTCTTATATTATATTCTCCTTATATTCCTGAAATAATCACATTGAATCATGTTGTTTTATCTATATTTTTATCCACTTCTGAATTTGATTTAATAATATTTTGTTTTGATCTATTTTCTAGTAGATCCAGTTTGGAATCTATTTTCATGATTTATAATTTTTCAACATCTTGCTGTGTTTAGCTGGTTTTAATTTCAGGGTTATTCTAGTCTCACAACATGAATTTTGAAATGTTTTCTTTTATTTCACCATCTGAATAAAAAATTACCCAGTTCTTGAAAATTTGGTGGAACTTCTTAGAGATATTTTTCCTTTATCAGTAATGCCATATATGGGCTATTTTAGCACTTAGCTTTATTATAACCTTTTTTCTACTTTAACTGGCTATATTCTGGAATTCTTTCCCTAATCTGTTAGACTTAACACATTCATTTTCTGCCTGTGTTCCTAGTAAGCATTGAAGCTTATATATTTATTTGAAGTGCCATTTTTATTTCATTCTACAACTTTTGTATACACAATATTTCATTATTACTTTATTTTTACAATTTCTAAAATAATTTCTTTATTTTTACAATTTACAATTGTAAAATTTATTTTTACAATTTCTAAAATAATTTCTTCTTTGATCTACAAGTTAGTTAGAAATATTTTGCAATTTTCAAACATAGGAGTTTTTACCTGTCTTTTTTGATACTAATTTCTAACCTAATTGCACTGTGGTTGGAGAATATCATTCTTGTGGCCAATTCTTTTACATTTGTCAAAATTTGCTCCATACTCTAATATCTAGTTCACTGGTGTACATATTTTATATGTGATTGAGGAGAATGTGTTTTTGTATCCATTACCTGTGAGGCTTTAGATATGCTCATTAAATCAAGCTCGTCGATGTTATTAAATATTCAATACTTTTGGTATTTAAATATTTTAAAATTTTGTCTAACTGATTTTGAATTAGTCAACCTCTCCTTATAGTTTTATCAATTTTTTGCATCATATATTTTGAGACTATTTCATTAAACACAATCAAGTTAGGTATATTGCCTTTCTAAGTGAGTTAAGTCTCTTTTTATCATTACACAGTGACTATCTTTATTCTTAATAAGGCTACTTGTTTTATATGTTAATAATATAAACTTCCAGAGTATTTTTGGTTAATTTTCAACTAGCATAACTTTTTCCATTTTTTAAAAATTTTATTATTTCTGGGTTCGTATTATTTAAATGTATATCCAGAAAGAAGGCTATGTCTAGACTTGTTTTTTGTAATCAATTTTGTCATGTTCTGCCTTAAATGCTGATTCTGATTACTTGTGTACATGGTGGTTATTAAAATATCCAGTCCTTGTTTAATTATTTACTTTGTTCTTTATTGATTACATATTTTCTCCCATTTTTCCAGTTTTGAAGTGAACTTATCTGAATAAAGCATCCCAAAAAACAGCTAAAATGCTGAGTAACAGGCAAATAACATCTTTTTAAAAAAATGTATCATTGTGGGTTTTCTAATTCAATAAGTAAAGAATTTTTTAAAATACACTGAATTAGCAATAAAGTAAAAAATAAAAAAAAAAAATTATTAGGGGCAAAAAAAAATCCTGAGGAGAAAGAAGAGGACCAAACTGTCTTTCACACTGAGTAAATTGATCAAATTGGATGGACTTCAGCTTCATTGCTCAAGACAGGGGATTGGACACAAAGCCCCAGCTGAGCATTACCCAATGTCAGGAGTCTAAAACTCTAAAACTAAAACTCTAATGCTCTATGCTCTCGATATAAGGATAAATAAGAAATAAGCCTACTCTGCAGGGAACTGTTTATAAAATTATCTATCTTGAACTTAGTACTGAACAAAGGGAAGATATTATCCGAATATTTGTAACCACAAGTTGACCTTCATGCAAATATGAAGCTTGGATTCTACTAAGTACTTTGAAAAACCTAGAGTTTATAATTTAGTTTAAAATTAAGTGTTTGGTAGGAGATAATGAAGAGTCTTCCGTAAGGAAGTCACTTTCTGTGATGGTTTCCAGGTATTATCATGGAATAAACTCATAGAAATATGAGCTCACAATAACACACAACACATGTACCCATACACACACACACTCCTTCTCAAATACAACACAATAAAGACAGCAGAAAAATAAAAATCATGCCTTAAAAACTTCATATATTAAAATTATCAAACATAGACTACAAAATAAATGTACTCAATTTGTTTAAAAAGATAAAAAAAGGGTTAGGAGTGGTGGCTCAAGCCTGTAATCCCAGCACTTCAGGAGGCCAAGCTGAGAGAATTGCCCAAGCTCACGGGTTTGAGAACAGCCTGGGCAGCTTGGCAAGACCTCATCTCTACAATAAATCCAAAAAATAAAAATTTTTTTTTTGTCTTTCATAACTGAGTTTATTGGTTGTGTCAAGGATCAGTACAGACATTTCAGTCTGTACACAGTTCTTAACATATGTACCAAAAATCGAAAAGGCCATGTATTGCTATTTTTAAAAAGTTATTCCAGTGACTTTCCGGCTTAAAATTTGGAGACAAATTTTCCTTAAGAGGATATCAATTACCAGTATCTTCAAATGTTGATAAGCTGTTACATACATCCCACCAACTCACAACTTATCATATACACAACATACTCAATTTTTCAATCTTTCACAACACATTAGCAAAGTTATCAGGAAAACAAGAATACCTCAACCAAAGATGTCACATGATAGTGCACACCCGTAGTTTCGGCTACAGGACTGAGGCAGAAGGATTGCCTGAGCCCAGAAGGTCAACACTGTGGTGGCAGTGAATGTACCACTGCACTCCAGCCTGGATGATGGAGTGACACTTCAACTCAAAAAAAAAAAAAAAAAGAAAAAGAAAAGAAAAGAAAAGAAAAAGATAAAAAAGAAATTGAAACTTTGAGTTAGAAAAAAATATCAAATGCCTAAATTTTTTAAAAAACACAGAATTCTAAAAATCTTGATGAATTATCTTAAAAGTAAATTAAACACAAATGAAGAGAAATTCATAAACTGAAAGATAGATTGGAAGAAAATATATAGAGTTTTTTCTTTCAGCATGTTTGAGTTCCTTATAGATCCTAGATATTAGGCCTTTGTCAGATACAAAGTTGACAAATGTTTTTTCCTATTCTGTGGGCTGTCTCCCACTCTCTTGATGGTTTCTTTTGTTTTGCAGAAGCTTTTCAGTTTGATAAAGACCTACTTGTCTATCTCATCTCTTATGGCATGGACTTCTGGGGTTTTGATCAAGAACGGGTTGTCTATTACAAGTTCCATAAGGGTATCTCCTGCATTTTCTAAGATTCTTAACATTTGAGGCTTTATGTTTATGTCTTTTCTCCATTTGGAGTTGATTTTTATATATGGTGATAGGTAGGAGTCTAGTTTCATTCTTCTGCATGTGGTCAGCCACTTTTCCCAGCACCATTTACTAAATAGGTTTTCCTCTCCCCAGTGGTGTTATTGGAGGCTTTGTCAAAGATGATTTGGTTGAAAAATTAAGGTTTTTATTCCAGAATCTCTATCCTGTTCCATTGGTTTATATGCTTGTTCTTGTACCAATACCAGGCTGTTTTGATTATTATAGCCTTATAATAAAGGTTAAAGTCTGGACGTGTGATACCTCCTGCTTTGTTTCTTTTACTGAGAATTGTTTTGTCTACTTATTGTTGTTTATGTTTCCATATGATTTTTTGCATTGTTTCCAGGCCTGAGAAGAATGATGTTGGTAATTTAATGCATATTGCGTTAAATCTGTAGATTACCTTTGGTAGAATGACCATCTTAATAATGCTGATTGTTCCAATTCATGAACATGGACTATTTTTCCATTTGTTTGTGTCATCTCTGACTTCTTGGAGCAGTGTCTTGTAGTTTTTGTTGTAAAGATATTTCACTTCTCTGATAAGGAAGATGCCAAGGTATTTTATTTTATTTTTGTGGCTATTGTGAATGGTATTGTGCTTTTTATTTGGTTCTCTGTCTGTTTGATGTTGGTGTATAAGAATGTGACTGTCTTTTGCATGTTGATTTTGTACCCTGAGACTTTTCCAAAGTCCTTTATCAGTGCAAGGAGGATTTTGACAGATTCTCTTGGGTTTTTGAGGTATAGAATCTTATCATCAGCAAAGAGGGATAACTTAACTTTCTCTTTTCCTGTTTGGATACCCCTGACTTCCTTCTCTTTTCTGATAGCTCTAGCTAAGACTTTCAATATAACTCTAAATGGATCAAAGAACTAAACATAAAACTTCAAACTGTAAGAATCATAGAAAACACAGCAGACACCATTATGGAGATTGGAATAGGCAACCAATTCCTGATCAAAACCCCAGATACCCAGGATATAAGAGATAAGATAAACAAGTGGGACCTCATCAAACTGAAAAGCTTCTGCAAAACAAAAGAACTCATCAACAGAGCAAGCAGACAGCCCACAAACAGGGAGAGAAATCTGCCAAATCTAGATCTGACAAAAGCTTAACTTCCAGAATCTAAAAGGAACTCAAATGTGCTAAAAAGAAAAAAGGATACAACCCCATTAAAAGTTGGGCAAAAGACATGAATAGACACTTCTCAAAAGAAGACATACAGGTAGCCAACTGACACATAAAAAAATGGTCAATTTCACTAATCATCAGAGAAATGCAAATCAAAACCACATTGAGCTATTACCTAACTTTAGTAAGTATGGCCATCATTAATAAAACAAGAAACAACAGGTGCTGGGGAGGATGTGGAGAAAAGAGAACGCTTCTACACTATTGGTGGGAATGCAAACTAGTTAAACCTTTTTGAAAAACACTGTGGCGATTCCTATAAGCACTACAAACTGACTTTCCAAATGACCCAGCAATTCCCTTCTGGAAATATTCCCAGAGGAACTCAAGTCACTCTACAAAAAAAGATACCTAGGCATGTTTATTGCAGCACTATTTACAATAGCAAAAACATGCAGCCAACAGTGTTGCCCAGTGAAACTGGACTGGATTTTAAAAAATGTGGTATATATATATGACAGAATATTATGCAACCATAAAGAAAAGCAAAATTATGGACTTCAAAGCAACTTGGATGGATTTAGAGCCTATCACAGAAACGAAGAACTGAGTACCACATGTTCTCACTCATAAGCAGACCCTGAACATTTACCATGATACAATAAGAAAGGGATTGGTAGTCGTGGGAAATTGCCAAGGGAGGCAGTGGAGGGGGGCACACGCCATCAATAAGTGTACCTGATCTCAAATCAGGCGAAGCTGGGACCATAGAGAGGCCCAAACTTTACCTGTATGATGACCATTTGCATACTTAATCCTGAATTGTACCCCATATCTTTAAAAAATATTTATAAAAAGGTATTCCTTCACTAAATGCTCAGAACAGAGTCTGAAATGGTGTACAGAATATAATCAACACTCTGTGGTGTTGATAATATATCCAATGCCTTAACAAATTTTGACTAATAGATATCCCAATATTTAATAGACTGTTTTCCATAATGTTTCTTTGAGAATAATATTATAAATAGAAGAGTAAGACAATAGCATTACTGGACAGGTCTTGTAAAAGTAATATCTCAATAGCAGATAAAGGGAGAAGTTTTACTAAAATAATCTTATATTACATTAATAGGCATTATACAAAATATACATGTTTATATGATTTAAACTAAGGAACTACTCACGTAATGCTATTATCTTTTCCTTCAAAAGCTCTTCTATTAAATATTTACTTTCTATGTGTAATATATTTTACTTCTTTCTACCCAAATCACAAATACTTTAAAAACACATACACTAGATAAAAATGAAATACTCTTCTTGACAGATTGCTTGCTTTTTAACTGAAGAAATCTTAATTCTGTAGAGAATAATTTTTGTATTACAAATTTAAACAGAGCTCATCTTTTTCTCCTTACTCTTAAAGAGTAGGTGGTAGAAGAAGCTGCTTCTCTTTCAACCTGGAGAGCCTCCTCCTACATAAATTCTTTTTCAGCCTTTCACTGGCCCTTGAATACCACATAAATTACTGTTGAGGTCACCTGCCTTTGGGAAAGAGATACCAGGTCAGATACAAAAGCCCGAGGGAAATGAGACAGACCAAGAATTTAGAAAGGGAGTGGCTCTGGAAAGGGGCACCCACAAGCTTAGAATAGAAGTCTTGAGTGTTGATGACTCCAGTTTTGCCCTGGATGGGGGAGGCAGAAACGTTGTATGTATATTCACAAGTGAAAACTGAAAAATATTAAATGACTTTTAAACTATCAAAAAAAAAAGAAGAAGAAGAAGAAGAAGAAAATATCTAGAAAGTAGCCAGAGATACAAAGATATGAAAAAAGATCCATGGATAAAAGGATGAGAAGCCCAACATAGCGAACTGAATTTCCAAATGAAAAGATAAAGTATGAGCAGAGCAGTTTTTTATAAATCATGTCTGAAAATTTTCCAAATATTGTTTCTGTTGAGAAAACTGTTATCAGTCCAATGGCCATTCCTTTAAAAATTATACATCTTTATTTCGTTGACTCTTTTTTATGATCACTTTGTCATACACACACGTGCACACACATACATACATGCATAAGTTAAGCTTCCTGCTATCCATGGATTTATGTTTTTTTATCAGTTCTGGAAAACTCTTAGAAATTATTTTGACATTGCCTCCTCTGCAGCCTCTCTACTCTGTCCTCTCCTTTTGGTCTCAGATTAGATATATGTTAAATTTAGTGATTCAGTCTTTCATATCATTTAATATCTTTTTCATGCTTTCTATATTTTTCCTGTGCTTTTCTAGCTTATTCTGTTTAGCTAGTTTTAATCGTTTGTTTAGGCCTTCAGCAATAATAATTTTAAATTATATTTATCTTTAAATATTATACTTGATTATATTTCAATATGTTTGTTTATAGTCTCCTGTTTCCTGCTTTTCTAAATTTCTTTTGTATTTCTTTAAACATTTCACACCAATATTTAATAAGTACCTGATAATCACAGTATCTTCAGTTGTAGGGGCATATATCTGTTGTTCCTTTTGTTCTACTGACTCTTCCTCATGATATCTTATTTCTTTATATGTTAGATATTGTTATTATGGGCTCACATATCACGGAATGTAGCCTGGGGAAATTCTGAGTCCTAAATTAAAGGTATTTTTCTACAGAGAGGAATTTATTTTTGTATGTTTATTTGTCTCCACCCCCACCCCCATCCCCCTCAACCCATCCCAGAGGAATAGAGAGGTTAGGTTTGGGAACAATTTGCGTTTCAAGTTCAATTTTCTCATTTTGAATTGGGCACAAAACTTAGTGTTGCAATCCCAGTGTCGACAGGGCTATCCTAGTGCTTGCTACTGCTCATTGCTCATGGCTACTCATTGCAGTTTCAGTTCACTATGTTTCAAAACAACTGTGGTTGATTTGACTCTCAGGGGTTCTCTTTACAGTAAGTCCTCTACATATAAACCTTCAGGTTGCAAAATTTCAAAGATGTAAAAATGCATTCACATGTCCAATTATGTAAGTTAGTTCACATGTCTAGTGCACGTTGTCACATACATGCATCCTCTACAAGTGGTTATGCTTTTGTGTACTTTACAGTATAGTACTGTATAGAGTACAGTAGCACAGTATTTTTATTTCAAACCAAGGATGTTCAAGAGTAAGTGTAAAAGCAGTGGTGCTGTAGCTGGTATGCATAGTCGATTATGTTAGTAAGGTACCTAGGCTAACTTTGTTGAACTTATGAATAAATTAGACTTACAAATGTAGCCATGGAACAGAACTCATACATATGTAGGGAGCTTACTGTATTCGCATTAGAGACATAGAAATCATCAGAAGGTAGTTTTCTTATAATATATTTAGGATCTAGATGTAATGTACATGGAGGGTTCCTTAACTCCTTAAGTACTCCTTAAGTGTACCTCACCAAGATACCTATAATTTTCTGGACCCTCCTCCAAAGTAGTGGTCTTTCCTTTCATTTCTCAAACAGCAATAATCTGAGAACTCATATCATGTGACTGCAAGAAGTCCAGTCCTTTGCTGTGTTTTTTTGTCTGATATCTCTGGGCATTTGTGGAGAACAATTCCATGTTACACGTACCCAGCTTGACAGACTGTGTCCAAGTGCTGTTCAGCTCCCTCAGTCACCTTTTGTCATAGCATAATGAGTTGCTGCGGCTCCTCACATCCTGTTTTACCCCCAAAACAACATGTTTCTGTTTCTAACTTTCCAAATCTCTTTACTCTAAGTCAAAGTAGTCCAGGCTTCCTATCAGACTTTTTGCAGGAATGCAGCTCTACCAATAGTGAAGATAATTGTTCATGTTTTATGAGAATGTTTTGGATTAGAGCCTTGCCATTTTGGAATAGTATCACAGCTTCACCTCTGCATATCCAAAATTGCATAAGTTCTGAGAGGGAATGTGTTCAACTTTTCTCTGTCAGAATTACATTGGCTGTGGGTTTGTCATATATAGCTTTTATTATTTTGAGGAATGCCTTTATGCTAATTTTGTTGAGGGTCTTTAAGATGAGGGGATACTGGATTTTATCAAATGCTTTTTCTGCATCTATTGAATTAATCATATGATTTTTATTTTAAATTCTATGTATGTAGTGGATCATATTTATTGACTTGCATATGTTTAACTACCATTATATCCTAGATAAAACCCACTTGGCCGTGGTGGATTATTTTTTGTATGTGCTGTTGAATTTGGTTTGCTAATATTTTGCTGAGTATTTTTGTATCTGTGTTCATAAGGAATATTGGTCTTTAGTTTTCTTTTGTTCGTTGTTTCTTTTCCTGACATTGGTATCAGAGTGATAGTGGCATTGTCAAATCTTGTGAAATAGCTTCAATAAAATTGGTTCCAGTTCTTAGAAGGTCTGGTGGAATTCAGTTGTTAGTCTATCGGGTTCTGAACTTTTTGTTGTTGTTGGAAGACTTCTAATTACTGTTTCAATCTTGCTACTCCTTATTGATCTCTTCAGGGTTTCTATTTCTTCCTGATTCAAGGATAGTGGGTTGCATGCTTCCAAGAATTTATCCATTTCCTCTAGATTGTCTATTTTGTTTGCATAGAGGTGTTCTTAATAGTCTTGGATGATCTTTGAATTTTTGTCATATTAGTTGTAATGTCTCCTTTGTCATCTCTGATTGAGCTAATTTGAGTCTTTTCTTTTCTTAATTAATCTAGCTAGTGGTCTATCAATTTTATTTTTTCAAATAACCAACTTTTTGTTTCATTGATCCTTTGAATTTTTGACTTTCAATTTCATTTAGTTCTATTCTGATTTTCATTATTTTTTTCTTCTGCTAGCTTTGGGTTTGGTTTGTTCGTGTTTTTCCAGTTCCTTGAGGAGTGATGTTAGGTTATCGATATATGATCTTTCAGTCTTATTATGTAGGCCTTAAGTGCTATAAATTTTCCTTTGAGCCCAGCTTTGAATCTAAAATAATAATAATTTTTAAAAACTCATCATAGAACAAACTAACTCTAAAAATTTTATCAAATATTTATAATTTTTTTGTTTTTATTTCTACATGATGGTTCATAAAAGTTTCATACTGGAAAAAAACAAAGAAACAAACATAAAATACATGAAAACATTTGCCCAAATACAAGAGAAAATTTCTTTTCAGGGAAGTCAAATCTCTCCCCCATAGAAACAGAAGAATTGCCACCAATTTTAAAATAAAAGTTTATCTTTTCTGGCCAAAAAGATTTCAAAAACTTGATCCCTAACTAGAAATTCCATTTTTTTGTTACAGTGTTTGCCCCCCCCAAACAAAGCACTGCTACCTCTTCAAAGGCAAAAATGTTGTTAGTTGTTTTTTGTTCCTAGTCCAAAAAAATTTTTAAAAAGCCTGGTACACAGTTATGCTCAATAACCCTTTGTCAAGTGCATTAATCAGTAAATTACTATGTAAATCCACTTTCCATGAAATATTTAGAGTAGTTCAGTAAGAAAAACAATATTTCAGTTTTGCAAAATATCCTTTGGTGTGGGGGTAGAGAGAGAGGAGAGAGGGAATATGTGAATGTATGTTTGTCCTCCTTATGGGCACAACAGGTTTGAATATTGATGAAGTGGAACCTCAGAGTCACTGTGTGCACTGAACTGGAGTGAGACAGAAAAATACAGCAGACTCGTGACCAAACAGAAAATGCCCCAGTCTGTTGATGCAGCATATATTCTGAGCCCAACCAGTAAGCAGCAGACATTGACATGAATGAATATGGTTAAAAGCAAATGAAACAGCCATCAAAGATGTTTCTCTTCCTGACTCGGTGGCTGTGGGCTTTCAGAGGCACCCAGCAACAAGAGAAGAGAAAATCTGCATAAAATATTCTGAGCCTGAGCGAAGCATGGGTAGCTGGTTCCAGACCAGATAAACAATTTGACAAACACCCAGGAAGAATGTCTCTAACCTTCATAAAACTGAAAGGACAGGCAAGAAATGAGATGGACGACACTGTCATGGAAATTACAGTCTCAGCAATTTGGAGACATTTCATTCTGCAGAGGAGCTGGCACACTGGAGGAGGGATAAACAGGAAGTTTGAAATCTGTCTGAAATGGCATGGCATATTTTTCTCGGGGAATGGTATTAAACGAGACTAAAGTTCTCTTCAGAAAATAATACCACCTAAAGTTCAACCCATCTTTTGAACAACTTAGACAATTGACAGGAATTATTTAAGCAATTGCAAATGTCACTTCTTAAAAATCATAATACTACATGAAAGGGATTGGCAGTAGCAAGCTACTGCCAGGGAAGAGAAGGGGGCACATAAGACTAATAAGGGTACCTGATGCCAACCCAGGCGAAGTGAGGACCAACAGGAGGCCCAAACTTCACCTGTACTATGACCACTTATATACCTAACCCTGAATTGTACCCCACATCTTTACAATAAGAAAAAGAAATGTCAAGAAAGAAAAAAAGTCCTAGGTAATAAAACAATGCCTTAAATAAAATTCATATCCCAAAATTGGAAAAAAAAATCATGAGACTAAATAAACTCTCAGGAAAGAAATTGCTCAGAAAAGAAACATTGGTCTATTAGTAAAATGGAAAATATATAAATCACAAAAAAGTGCATCTCCATGTGAAGTTCTGTTGTACTCTGAGCCCTATTTTAGGCACTCTGACAAAAAAGAAAGCTGGACAGGTAATTCTTACTCTTGAAAGGGTCTAATTAGGGAGACAGGGTAAGCATGGTTGTAACAAGAATCAAAAAATGCATACTGATTCCTTACCAGTTGAAGGCACAGAGTGTAGGAGTGATCTGAATACATAGGTGTTAATCAAGGAAGTCTTACTAAAATATGTAAGTTTTACACTATGATTTAAAGGGGATATTTGAAAAGTATAGTAACTGATATTTTAATCTTAAGAGTTGCATAATATATAGATAAGTGGTAAAGCACTTTCTGTGTGTGTCTGTGAGGATATTTTCAGAAGAGATTAGGATTTAAATTGGTAGACTGAGTAAAGCAGTTGGGATGGACACCATTCCATCCTTCGAAGGCCTGAACAGAAGAAAAATGCAGAGGAAGGTTGAATTAACTGTGTCTGGCTGTTGAGCTGGGACACTTGGCTTCTTCTGCCCTAGGTACTTCTGGTTTTCAGACCTTCAGACCCAGACTGGAATCTGTGCCACCAGTTCTCCAGCTCCAAGGCCCCTGGCTTTCCTGGGTCTCCAGTTTGCAGACAGCAGACCATGGGACCTCTCAACCTCCATAATCAGTGAGAATATTGAGTAATAAATATCATGTTATATATTTATGCCCTATATATTATATGTGCTTGTGTGTATATATATATATATATTATGTGTGTTTATGTGAATACACACACACACACACATACACACATTCATCACACACACATTCATTCTATTGGTTCTGTTTCTCTGAAGAAGCCTGGCTAATACTTATCACTTAAGCCTTAGACATCAGACATCCAACATTTTCTGGTGTGTTCAGTAGAACTCTGTTAATAGGCAGTCAATGAAAAATAAACAATATCTATGATCAATATTTTGTGAAACATTTTTAATGCATTTCATTCTAAGACTTCTAAAAGCATATCAGCTTATTAAAGGTTTAAGAAATCCTTCAGTGAATAAACCTCTTTAATTTTTTTAACCCAGAATTTTCTACTCCTATTTGTCAGAGCACTTTTTATTTTTTAGAAAGTCTATAACCATCTTAAGAAATTCAATAAACAATTTTGAAACCACTAATCTAGTTCAGCTTCTCAATTTACAAGAAAAAGAAATGGATCTAAGCTATTTGCCCATGGTTACCAGCTTGTTAATTCCAAAGTCAAGCCCAGCAGGCTGTTGTCTAGACTATGAGTTTTGCTTTATAATTGTATTGAAACTCAAGAACCGTGTAAGTTTAAAGTTTTGTTAAAACTAATGGCCTTAAGCCTGATGATGGGTTCTTCATAAGGGGTAAAAACTAAAAGAAAGCAATATCTGACTCCGTGGAATGGTTAATTTTCAAAGGGACCTTGCTAGAAGACAGCGGCTCCTTAGACAATCAGTTTTCTGTTCCCAGACTTCTTTAAGCAGAGATAGAATAATGACTTGTGGGCAGAATTAGAGAAGAAATTTCACAATCAGTTAGGTGGTGATAAATTCTCAAGTGCTATTTGCTTTGGATTTGTTGTTCTGTTCATGGCTTAATATAGCTAGGTTAGCTACAATAACACTGGGCAACAAGAAATCAAGGGCCTGAAACCACCACAATCCACTTGGCTAACTTAATGTCAGGGTAAAAGACCTAGTTACAATTGCTTGAAAGAAATGCAATCTCAGAGTGGGATATAATGTTATAGAACCTGACACTAGACTTCAGGTATTAATTCAGGCATGCAGTTACATGAGGGTTGGGCAGATGAAGCCAGGGAGTCAAGCAGCAGATTAAGTCCTTGGCATCTGTAAGTATCTCAGTAGATGGTAAACCTACTAACAAAGCAATAGGGCCACAGTCAAGGACTTCATGCATAATGTTATCTAATGCCATCTATGTGAAAGTTCAGCTAATTCTGAGCTAGAAGTTTGTCTATTTCCAGTCTTAGAACTAGAGAGTCTTGGAAAAGTGAGATAAGATTGACACAATCAGGTAGATGTTTAGGAAAAGACCATATATCTTTATCAAGTCAAGGAATAATATGGGAATATAGTAGGAGTGTAGTTACCAAAATAGACCACGAAATGTGCACTAGAGGTAATAATAGTGATATGAGACTGAGTTCCTGCTTTCTCCTGTCTATTCCAAGAAGTGTTTCTAAAGACCAGGTTGGGACTCAGCCTACAAGTAGAAGTCAAGTGTCTTTAGCTATGGGAAGAGGAAAAATGCAGAAGCTGAGCTCAATAGCTGCTTTCTTCCCCAGAATGCATCTCATCAAGTAGAAAAGTAATATTGGAAACAAAGCCTTTAATTACTTCAGTGCCTTTCTGCCAAATACTTATGAGGTAGACACAGCAAGCTTAGAGAGTACTTACTCTATGTTCAAGCTGATGTGTTATGTTAGCCTGAGAGGTGATATTCCTAATTTTAGCATAGTGAAGAAAGGATATTGGGAAGGAGACGAGAAGTTGGCTAAAAAATATATTTCTGTGGCCCGTCTTATAACATTGGATCATTCTGGGAGAGACAGTATTATTTTCTTTAAAATCCTAAGGAGGCAGACAGACCTAGGAAATCTTGCTATAATTGAGAGAGTATAGGATAATGGTTAAAATCATGAATTCTGGAGTTAGTCCTCCTCTTTGACATCTTGGAGTCATCATTTGTCAACTTGTGGCTTTAGGCAAGTTAAGTTATTTAACCTCTATGTAATTTACATTGCTTGCCAATAAAATGCAAGTATTAATAAAGTAATATGATATGGTTATACTTATATACACAACAAAGTAAGTATTAATAAAGTAGTATGATATGGTTATACTTATATACACAACAAAGTAAGTATTAATAAAGTAGTATGATATGGTTATACTTATATACACAACAAAGTAAGACTCACTACATCTGGCAACTCTATACCAAGTCTTCCAGAAAACTAGAGTGAGGATGCATTCTGCAACTCATTTTATAATACCAGCATTACTCTGATACCAAAACAGCTCAGAGACATTGCAAAATAGAACAACAATAGATCATTATCCCTCATAAACATAGTTGCAAAAATTTTAAATTCAATTTTAGCCAATCAAACCAACCAATATAAAGATAATACATCATAACTAAATGTGCTTTATACCACAAAGACAAAAGAATATTTTTAAAAATTAAACAATGTAGTTGATCATATTAACTCATTTAAAAATAAAAAACTAATTATTTTCTCAATAAATGCAGGAAAAGCATTTGACAAAATCCAATAACTATTTCTGATAAAATCTCTCAGCAAACTAGGAAAAGAAATGAATTTCCTAAGCCTAATAAAATATTCACAAAACCCCTATAGCTAACACACTTAATGGGGAAAGACTGAATGCTTTTCCCCTAAATTCGGGTAAAATAAGAGTATCTGCTTGTACCATGTCTATTCTATGTTATACTTTAGGCTCTAGCTGGCACAATAAGGCAAGCAAAATAAATACACAAAGAAAGGGATTCATATTAGGGAAAAAAAGAAGTCTTTATTCACAAGCAACATGAGTCTTTTTGTAGAACGCCCAATGGTATTTACAAAAAAAGCTACTATATTTAATAAATGAGATAGGCTATGTTGCAGTTTAAGATCAGCAGATAAAAATCAATTGTTCTAAGCTTGCTCATCACCTGTACTTTCTGTTCTAGTTAAAGGCAATAAGATCCATTTAGTGACTTGAAACTAAAAATCAGGGGCTCATTCTCAGAATTTGGCCCTTCTCTCTGAATTTAATTATTCAGAATAAAGAAATTTTTGAGTGATTAAATAAAGGAGTATTCAGGTCAATAAATAAATATGGCAAAAGACATATCCAAATTATTTAAAATAAAATCTGTTAGTGAAATTTAAGAAAAATTTAATTCACTGGTATCATGTCAGGATAGAATCTATATACTCATGTATATAGACATCATGTTGCATGTCAGGATAGAATCTATATACTCTCATTAAATTATAATAGTATGGCATTTTATTTTATCATTTGTTAGACTGAATGTATATTTAGACTATTCAGAAACATTGGCACATGAGAAAATTTCCTAACTAGAAAGCTGTCTGATTTCATGATTTTGGAAAAGTTTATTTAAACCAAAGGAAAAAAAAAATGACTTGGTATATTTTACTTTCTGAAACATTTCAGCACATAGTACAAGCTCAGTAAATGATGAAACGGATCAATGGTCAAGAAACCCCAAGGTTTTGGCATCAAGAACATTTGGTACCTACCTTTTCTCAATACTGACCATAATTCCAGATCTCGGATTTTTTTGCATTTTATTTATTAGGAATAAATGTATCGCAAAAATCAAGCAAGAATAAATTACTCCAGTTTCATGTGCTTTATTTTTAAATTTTATTTTGTTATAGGAGTTTGGAATACAAGTGAGTGTTAACTACATGAGTAGCTGCATATGGGTGAAGTTTGGGTAAAATTTTGAAAAATGTATATGGGTTTAAGTTTTCTCATTTCTCAGAAACACCATTAAAATCTGCCTTTAGAGAGTTTTTTTTTTTTTTAATTTCAGAATCGTGGAGTATATGTGAGGATTTACTGCATAAGCATATTGCATGAAGGCAAGGTTTGGGTTCTAAGAAGCCCTCTTTCCCCCAGTAGTAGATATGGTATTCAATGGGTGGTTTTTTGCCACTTATCCCTCCTTCCTTTAGCAATGCCCAGTGTCTGTTGTTCCAGCTCTTGTGCCGGTATGCCTAATGTTTAGTGCCCACTTATAAGTGAGAATATGCAGTATTCAGAATTTGCTTCTGTGATAATTCACTTAGAGTGATGGTAGAGAGGGAGATTTTTACATGTGAATATTTTCTACATGCAGCAACCCTCTTCTTATATTGTCTTTTCTTTTTGTGCATCCAATCACCAGTGGAAATGATTAAATCTCCAGGTATCATTCCATCTGAGGGAAATGAAATCACTGAACAGAACATGTTCTAAAGATTATCTGTCTATTTATCCACCCAAGAGTTTATGTGTTACCTGTCATTTGGTTACTACATCAACAGAGAGGTGGGCTTGACTGAAAAAGGGAAATACAGACTCTCAGAGGTAGAGATAGACGTAAGAGTTCCTCTAGTGAGTTCATTGGCATCCACAAGAGAAATATTGCAATTTTTACAGGTCTTTTAAATCCTCCAGAGAGTACCTGAGATCCCTGGAGTCAGAAGCCACTTTAAGAACCAAAGCCAGTTTGGGGCATAGTGACGGCAAGTGTAACAATTGCAAAAATCCCTTGTCATTCTGTTTGTTTGTTTGTTTCTATTTGTTTCTAGATTTGTTAATGCATAATTGAGAAGTAGGAATTGTGTATATTTAAGGTGTGCAATATGGTGTTTAAATATATGTATACATTTTAACATGATAACCACTATCAAGCTAATTGACATATCCAGCACCTCACACAGTTACCTTTTTATTTCTTCTGTAGTGAGAACATTTAAGATCTGTGCCCTTGCAATTTGAAGTATACAATATAGTATCATTAAATATAGTTCCATGTGGTACATTAAATATCCACAACTTCTGCAACCCCGCGCCTTTGGGAGGCTGAGGTGAGTGGATTGCCTGAGCCCGCGGGTTCGAGACCCGCCTGGGCAGCGAGACCTCATCTCTACAATAAATAAAAAAATCAGCCGGGCGTGGTAGCACATGCCTGTAATTCCGGCTACTTGGAAGGCTAAGGTGGAAGGATTGCCAGAGCCCAGCGGGTCGAGGCTGCTGTGGCCGGGAGCGGCCACTGCACTCCAGTCTGGGCGACAGAGTGAGACTCCGACTCAAAAAAAACAAAAAAACACAAAAAACAACAACAACAAAATATCCACAACTTAATCATCTTGCATAACTGAAAGTTTGTATCCTCTGACTAATGTCTACTCATTTATTCCACTACACTCAGTCCTTGGTAATCACAATCCTACTCTCTACTTCTGTGAAGTTGAAATTTTTACATTCCACATACAAGTAAGATCATGCAGTATTTGTCTTTCTGTATCTGGCTTGTTTTACTTAGCATAATCTCCTCCAGGTTTACCACAAATTTGCAAATGAAAAAACTTTCTTTTTAAGTTTATATTCGTGTGTGTGTGTGTGTGATTTATTCCTTAATGGGCACTTATGTTGAGTCCATATTTGGGCTATTGTGATAATGCTGCAATGGACATGGTAATGCAGATATCTCTTTGCAGCTCTGATTTCAGTAGTTTTGGTCATATACCAGAAGTAGAATTATTAGATCACATGATAGATCTATTTTTAACTTTTGAGGAATCTCCATGCTATTTTTCTTTTTAAAATTTTATTTTATTTTATTTTATTTTAAAGATGTGGGGTTTAATTCAGGATTGGGTAGATAAGTGGTCATCGTAAAAGTAAATTTTGGGCCCCCCTTTGGTCCCCACTTCACATGGTTTGAAACCAGGTACCCTTACTGATGTTATGTGCCCCCACCCTCTCTTCCCTGGCAGTGTCCCACTACTACCAACCCCTTTCTTATATTATTATGATTAATTTTCAGGGTCAGCTTATGAGTGCGAACATGTGGTATTCAGATTTTTGTTTCTGTGATAGATCACTGAGTATTATAGACTCCAAATCCATCCAAGTTGCTGTGAAGTCCACAGTTTTGTCCGTCTTTGTGACTGTGCATACTTTATCGTTTATATATACATTTTTTAATCCAGCTTACTTTCAATGGGCAGCATGGTTGGTTCCATGTTTTTGCTATTGTGAATAATACAGCAATAAACATGCACGTGCAGGTATTTTTTTGCATAATGATTTCAGTCCCTCCCGGTATATTCCTAGAAGGGGGATTGCTGAGTCATATGAAAGGTTGATTTTTAGATCTTAAAGAATCACCACAGTGTTTTCCACAGAGGTTGTACTTGTTTGTACTCCCACCGAGGGTGTAGAAGTGTACCCTTTTCCCTGCATCCTCTCCAGCATCTGTTGTTTTTTGAGTTATTGATGATGGTCATCATGACTGGAGTGTGATTTTGATTTGCATTTCTTTGATGATTAGTAAGGCTGATCTTTTTTTCACATATCTATTGGCTGCTCTAATGTCTTCTTTTGAGAAGTGTCTATTCATATATTTTGCCCACCTTTTTTTTTTTTTTTCTTTTGGTGCAGTGGCCGCTCCCGGCCACTGCAGCCCTCAACCTGCTGGGCTCTGGCGATCCTTCCGCCTCAGCCTTCCAAGTAGCTGGAACTACAGGCGCATGCTACCACGCCTGGCTCATTTTTGATTTATTGTAGAGATGAGGTCTCGCCAAGTTGCCCAGGCGGGTCTCGAACCCTCGGGTTCAGGCAATTCATTCACCTCAACCTCCCAAAAGCTCAGGATTGCTGAGCCACCGAGCCCAGACAATTTTGTCCACTTTTTAATGAGGCTGTTTGTTTTTTTCCTTTCAACATGTTTGAGTTCCTTGTAGATCCTGGATGTTAGTAGGCCTTTGTCAGATATACAGTTGGCAAACACTTTTTCCAATTCTGCAGACTGTCTTCCCCCTCTCTTGATAGTTTCTTTTGCTTTGCAGAAGCTTTGCAGCTTGATGAGGTCCCTCTTGTCTATCTTACCTCTTATAGCCTGAGCTTTTGGGGTTTTGATCAGGATTGGTTGCCTATTCTAATTTCTATAATGGTTTTTCCTGCGTTTTCTAAGATTCTTATAGTTTGGCGTCTTTCATTTAGGTCTTTGATCCATTTAGAAATGATTTTTGCATATGGTGATAGATAAGGGTCCTGTTTTATTCTTCTGCATATGGTCAGCCAGTTTCCCGAGCACCATTTACTGAATAGGTTCCCTTCTCCCCAGTGGTCGTTGTTGTAGGCCTTGTTGAAGATGAGTTGGTTGAGATTGAGGTTGCTTCTGGAATCTTTATCCTATTCCATTGGTCTCTATGCTTGTTCTTGTACCAATACCAGACTGTTTTGATTATTATAGCCTTATAATAAAGCTTAAAGTCTGGAAGTGAGATAGCTCCTGCTTTGTTTCTTTTGCTAAGGATTGTTCTGGCTATTCGTGGCCATTTATATTTCCATATAAATTTCTGTATTGTTGTTTCTATGTGAGAGAAGAATGATGTTGGTAATTTAATGGGTATTGTGTTGAATCTGCAGATTGTCTTTGTAGGATGAACATCTTAACATTGTTGATTCTTCCAATCCATGGGTATGAAATATTTTTCCATTTGTTTGTGTCTTTGATTTCTTTAAGCAGTGTTTTATAGTTTTCGTTATAAAAGTCCTTCTCTTCTCTGGCTAAGAAGACGTCAAGGTATTTCATTTTGTGTGTGGCTATTGTGAATGGGATTCTCTATTGTTTTTCATAATGGTTGTACAAATTTGTATCCTCACCAATAATGTACAAGGGGTGAACAGTAGTGTACATCTGTATATTCTTTCTAATATTATTTTTCTTTTCTTCTTGATAATCATCTGTCTAGCAAGTATAAGGTGAGATCACACTGTAGTTTTGATTTGCATTTCATTGATGATTAGTAATGTTGAAAAATTTTTATATGCCTTATGGTCACCTGTATGTTTTCTTTGGAAAACATTTTTTCAGATTCTTTGCCCCTTTTCAAAATTGAATTGTCTTATTGCTATTATTTTCTTAGAATTTCTTATATATTTGGAAATTAACCCCTTATCAGATAGAATGCAAATATTTTTCCCCTTCTTAGGTTGTCTCTACTCTTTTGATTGTTTTCTTTGCTGTGCAGAATTTTTTCCATAACATATGATCTATCCTGGAAAATGTTCTATGTGCACTTAAGAAGATTATGTATTCTGCTGCTATTGGATGCAATGTTCTGTGCATTTCTCTCAGGTTCATTTGGTCAATAGAGTTTTTGAAGTCCTCTGTTTCCTTGTTGATTTTCTGTCTGAATAATATATTCATTGTTGAAAGTGGTATATTGAAGTTTCCTAGTATTATTGTATCATCTATTTTTCCCTTCTGTTTGGTAAATATTTATATATTTAGGTGCAAGGATGCTGAGGGCATATGTTTTTATAATTATTATATCTTCTTGATCAATTGATTCTTTTATCATTATATAATGGCTCTCTTTATCTTCTTTTATAGTTTTTTTAATTATTATTTTACTTAAAGTCTATTTTGCCTAAGTACAGTTACCATAGCTCTTTTCTGGTTACTCTTCTCATGAAATATCTGTTTCTATATCTTCACTTTCAATTTGTGTGTCCTTAAATCGAAAGTGAGCTTCTTGTAGGCAGCATATAACTGTATCTTGTTGTTTTATAAAGTCCATTTAAGTATGCATGTATTTTGATTGGAGAATTTAATGTATTTACAATTATAGTAATAATTGATAGGATTTACTATTGTTGTTTTGTTAATTGTTTTCTTTTAGTAGTCTGTTTTTTTCTTTCACTCTTGCTATCTTCCTTTATGACTTGATTCTTATAGTGGTATGTTTTGAGTCTTTTCTCTTTATCTTTAGTGTATCTACTACAGATTTTTTTCTATGTGGTTACCATGGGACTTACGTAAAATTTCTGCTAACTCTACAGTCTTCTTTAAGCTGATAACTTAACTTCAAACACATACAAAAACTCAACACTTTTACTCTCCCTTCACATTTCATATTATTGATGTCATAATTTACAACACTTTATGTGTATTCATTAGCAAATTATTGTGTATATAACTCTTTTTAACACATTTGACTTTTAACTTATACTAAAGTTAAAAGTGATACACACCTTCATTTCAATATTTGAGTATTCTGTATTTGACTATTATCTTACCTTTATATCGAGTTTTATATTTTCATATGTTTTCATGTTGTTAATATCCTTTTATCTAAACCTAAAGAACTTTTATTTTTATTTTTTATAAGGCAGGTCCAGTGGTGATAAACTCTCTCAGCTTATCCTTGTGTAGGAAAATCTTTATCTCATCTTCATCTCTGAAGGTTAGTTTTGCCAGTTATAGAACTCTTGATTGATAGGGTTTGTTTTTTTCTTTTAACATTTTGAATATATCATCCCACTCTCTCCTAGGCTACAAAGTTTCTGTTGTAAAATTTGGTGTTAGTTTTATGGAGATTTCCTATATATGACTTCTCTTGTCACTTTCAAAATTTCTCCTTCTCTTTTTTTTGGTGAGAATTTTGTTATAATGTATCTTAGTGAATATCTTTTTATTTTTAATTTATATGGAGTTCTTTAGGGTTCATGGGTCTCGATGCTCATTTCTCTCTTTATATATGGGGAGATTTCTATCATTTTTAAAAAAACTATTTTCATCTATTTTTCTATCTCAACTTCTTCTGAGACTTACATAACGTATGATTGATTCATTTGATGGAGTCTCATAGTCTTATGGATTTCTTTATTCTTTCACATTCTTTTTTTGTGGGGGAGGAGTCAGAGTCTCACTCTGTTACTTAGGCTGGATTACAGTAGAATGCATGGCTACTGCGTCCTCAGTCAGCTGGACTTGGGCAATCCTTCTGCTTCAGCCTACCAAGTAGCTGGAGGTACAGGCATGTACCACTGTGCCCAACTGATTTTTTTTTTTTTTATTGTAGAAGCAAGATCTCACCAAGTTGCCCAGGCTGATCTCGAATCCCTGGACTCAGGCAATCCTCTCACCTCTGCCTCCCAAAGTGCTGGGATTGCAAGTGTGAGCCACTGCACCTTGCTGATTCTACGTTTTTATCTCCCTGACTATAATTTCAAATGATCAGTCTTCAATCTCACTAAGTCTCCTATTTGATGAAGTCTGCTACTGAAATTTTCTATGAAATTATTTACTTCAGCCATTGTGTTCTTCAGCTCCAGAGTTTTTACTTGGTTCTTTATTTACAGTTTCTATCATTTTGTTAAAATTCCTATTTGCTTATATACCATTTTCCTTATTTTGTTTCATTTACCTGTGCTTCAGTAGCTCACTGATCTTCAGGATGATTATTTTAAATTCTTTGTCAGGCAGTTTGTGCATCTTCATTTTTTAAAGATTGTTTGCCCTTGTGTTTCATTTTGTTTCTTTGGTGGTTCCACTTTTTCCCGAGTATTTGTGATCCTTATTGCTATATGATGCCCATGGACTTGAAGAAGTATTTACCAAGTCCAGTCTGCATAGACCAGCTTTGGAAGAATAGTTCTTCACCAGTCAGTCTTTCCAGAGATTCTGGGTGGTCCATCTTGTGAGACCCATGGGCAGACTTGTTTCTGTAGTCCGTAGGCAACCTGGCCTAGTGTCTGAGACAGCAGGTGGGTAGAAGTGTTGACTAGGTCTGTGAAGGACAGCCTGAAGACTGAGTTCACAAGAAATAATCTGGCACTAGGATGAGCCTTGAGGCTGAGTCTGCAGGTACTAGCCAAGTACTGGGATAGGCTTAAAGAGGCCCTGGAGCCCAAGTTCACAGAAATGTGCCTGGTTCTTGTTTCCTTGAAAATTGCCTTGGAGTCTGGGGCCATGGAGAATTTCCTGGTACTAGAATGAGTTTTGAACCTGGGTCCATGGGACCAGGCTGACACTGAGGTGGACATAATAAGCTCTTGTTTGACAGGAGCTTATCAAAGATATTGGCCATGGACTTGCTCCAATTGCCCACACTTTAATTTGCCTTTGGCACTCAACTACTCTGGGGTCCTCTAATACACACTATTTGATCTTTATTGCCTCTCTTTCTATAGATGCAGGTCTGATTACTCATCTTTGCTCTTTGATTCCACCATTATATCTAAATTATCTCTTCAGTAATCTTCAAGTTTCCTATTATTAACCTTCATACACAGTTCACTCCTAGTCCTTCAACTGCTTAGGTTGGTTTTTATTGCTCATATGCATCAACTTCTGAGTGATTTAATATAAGTGAAGACCTCATTACTGACAATAGAACTTTATCCAACAGTTAATCCTTCATAGTTTCTCTCCCCTTTACTGTCTCTATTGATTCACTATTTAATGTTCTTTACTCTTTAAAAAAATATTTTTTAAAATAATTCTTACTTTTGTGATAGTATGAACTAGTATGACTTTAATTTCTTTTTCTTTCTCAGAGAAGCATGAATGCAATCCATGGTGTATAACCAATTTTTTAATTGGCAATGTAACAGAGAAATGTCAAAAGGGCAGTAAAAAGAAAAGAACATCAGAGAAGTATTTGATTATATATATATAAAATATATATGCGTATATAGGCACATTTTATTAATTACAACACATACCCACATATACACACAAATGTTGCATGTGTGTAATTAAAGTTCCTAACAATTTGGGAGATTGTTTGGCTAATTAGGAGTGTGGGTAAATTGCCTGGGATAAAATTCAATCCCTTTTCTTTATTAATGTTTGGTCTTACACAATTTAATCTTTCTTTCTAGCCTTAGTTTCCTTGGTTGTGAAATGAGAGCAATAATACCTTTATCCTAGGGTTATTGTGAATAATAATTAAGATAAGCCACATAAAAACACTTAACATACTGTCTAAAACTTAGTAGGTTAGTAGGGTTATGACCAAGCACCTCTCAGATAACCGTTATTTTTATATATTTAAATCAATTTATTTTTTTACCATTGCATATTACTTACGTTTATTATTACTATTATATGGTAGTCCATTTATAAGTGATTCTTCAGTTTTTTTCTAGAATTTAAAACAAATTTCTTACAGGTCTTTTATCTGTCTTATTAAGATTTTCTTTGGCAACATATTGACTTTTAGGTAACTAACAAAGGGAAGAAAAAAGCCTGGATATTTGTACTCTAAGATTTTTTGAGAATTATTATTCTCACTAAACATTGCATATGCTTATAGATGAGGTTTTTTTTTTAAACTGTGAATTGATTTTCTTACTCCTTGACTTGAGAGTTTCCAGTTTAAGAGAAACAATAGTGATACATGTATAAGGGAATTATAAATAACTGACCTCAAACTGAAAAGGTCTTAAATTTTGTATAATCTATTTCTAAAGCTAAGTGGTAAGTATAGAGCTATTAATTGTGCATTAATAACTCTACATAAACTACTGTAAGCATTCAGAAATATAGAGGCAGACTTAAGAATAGGTGAATTAATTTATAATTTTCTTACAGACCACAAAATTGTGCATAATTTATTTTGCTTTAAAGCTTGTTTGTGTACTATAGCTGAGGAGTTTCATGTTTTCTTATTTCTTTATTTGTTTTAAAGATGTGGGGTGCGATTCAGGATTAGGTATGCAAATTGCCATTATATGAGTAGTTTGGGCCTGACTTTGGTCCTCACTTCACCTGGTTTGAGATCAGGCACCCTTATTGATGAGGTGTGTCCCCTTCCTCTGGGAGTGTCCCACTACTGCCAATCCCTTTCTTATAGTATTATGATAATTGTTCAGGGTCCACTTATGAGTGAGAACATGTAGTACTCAGTTCTTTGTTTCTATGATAGATCATTGAGTATTATAGACTCTAAATCCATAAAAAATTCTGAGAAGTTTATAATTTTGTCCTTCTTTATGGTTGCATAATATTTCATCATGTAAATATACCACTCTTTTAATCCAATCTGCTTTCAATGGACTGCACAGTTGGTTCCACATTTTTGCTACTGTGAATAGCACTGCAATAAACAAGTGTGTGCAGGTATCATTTTTTGTAGAATGATTTGAGTTCCCCTGGGTATGTTTCCAGAAGGGGAATTGCTGGGTCATATGGAAGGTCAATTTTTAGATCTTTTAGGGTTTGCCACTGTTTTCCATAGAGGCTGTGTTAGTTTACACACCCACAGGCATTGTAGAAGTTTTCCTTTTTCCCCCGCATCCTCTCCAGCATCTGTTGTTTTTTGTGTTATTGATGCTGGCCATCCTGACTGGAGTTAGGTGGTATCTCAGTGAGTCTTTAATTTGCATTTCTTTAATGATTAGTGAAACTGAGCATTTTTTCAGGTATCTGTTGGCTGCTCACATGTCTTCTTTTGAGAAGAGTCCGTTCATATCTTTTGCCTACTTTTTAATAGGGCTGTTTGATTTTTTTTAATTTTCAGCACGTTTAAGTTCCTTGTAGATCCTAGATATTTGACCTTTGTCAGATATACAACTGGCAAATATATTTTTCCCAGTCTGTGGGCTGTCTCCCAGCTCTCTTGATAGTTTCTTTGACTTTGCAGAAATTGTCAGTTTGATAAGGTTCCACTTGTCTATCTTATCTCTTATGGCATGGGTACTTGGGGTTTTGATCAGGAATTGGTTGCCAGTTCCAATTTCAATAAAAATTTCTCCTGCATTTTCTAAGGTTCTTGTAGTTTGAGATTTTACATTTAAAGTCTTTGATCCATTTAGAGTTGATTTTTGTGTGATATGTAGGGGTCTTGTTTTAATCTTCTGCATGTGGTGAACCAGTTTTCCCAGCACCATTTACTGTATTTTTGAGGGTGAGTGCACCATCAGGTTTTTTTGTTTGTTTGTATGTTTTTGTTTCCTTTTTGCCTTTGTTTGTTTGTTTTTATTTGTGAATTGGTATGTCTGTCTGTTTTCCTTCTTCGTCTCTTCTCTCATCTTCCTTTTGTCTTCCTTCTTCCTTTTTGCATGGTGGCACTTTGTTTAACATATAGTAAGAATTGCTTTATACTTATTCATTTTTTCTTCACATTGAGTGCTGGTTCTCAGATATGTCTAATCTGAGAAATATGTATGTAATTCTCTACATTCTGCTTGCATATTGTATCTTTCCATAAGTGTATTCTCTCTAATTAAATATTTTGCATTTCTCATAGCTTTTGAAACTTACCATAGTGGTACTGAATTGCAACACCTATTCTACTAACTAGAACAATATCATTTACACACCTAATGAAGATGGTCATTCAGGTTATTGATTGGACTATTAAATCTCATTAAGTACAGAAATAATCATGATAGAAAATCAATTGTTATGCCATTCCAGGTTAACATAATCCATTGATATCAATTCTTTGCATATTCACTAGTGATATCTACCCACCTTAATATGTATTTATGGTCTATTATGCCTACTCAGGTAATGGATAAATATATATAATCTATAACAAATTGGAAAGCTAGCTAACTATGACATACTAGATTACAGACACAACATTTCCTTAATATAAAATCAGGCAACAGTTCATCATAGGATTTAAGCAGTTTCATAACACTACTTTAAAAAAATCAAGTAGTACTCTGTGAAAAGACTCATAATAATTTCACTTATCATCATTTTGAGGTGAAAAAAACTATAGCCTTGAGAGCATAATATGGTTTCATTATATAATTTTCATTTTTTTATGACTTTCAAATGCAGATACACTTAAAAATATTCTGAGTTTCCCATCTTGCATTATCTATTTCATTTTAGATGGCAATTAATTGGTTTGTTGATCATATTTCCTTAACATTTTCCCAGGAACATAAATTAATAGGTTAAGAATTGTTCATTAACCACACAGTAATATTGATATATGGAAATAACAGGCACATAACATTTTAGATAAGTTGTTAAATGTCCCAAAATGTAAATGGCTTACTTTTGTTTTCTTTAGAATGTTTTAATAATTTGCCTATAGTTATGTCAGTCTATGTGATAAGATAGAGTCACAGTATTGATAACCCAAATAGTCTACTAATGAGGATTTCATGCCATGATTACTAAGAATACAGACAGTGATTAGTGAATACAGACAGTGAACAAATCAGTTTTATAGTCATCAATATGTCCATTGGTTGTACAGACCCATAGCATGTGTTTGATTTCTTTCCCTTCCCATTAATAACTATGCTTTACAAATTGTCTTTATTTTTATTTATTTTGAATATATTTTTTAAATGAGCTACAAGTTTTTAAAAAAGATGCAAAGACTCAGAGCAGGGTGCTATTTTACACATGCTATAAAATGTAGGTGCTCTGAAAGGCCCTTGAGTAAAGTACCAGAGCCAAAAGAGTCATTAATATTTAACTCAAATGAAGATGTTTTTGAGATTCTTAGTTCCACAGTTAAATGTGTTACAATTGAAATTGAAAATATTTCAAAAAAGTGAAGTGATGAATGAGGCAGACTTGATACATTTTAATTACTAGCAAGATACTTTTAAACCTAAAAGGTCATTTTCAGATCCTAATTTACTCTAGAAAATTACAAACTCCCAAATAAACCAGACAACTATTTAACTGGATCTTACTGGAATAACTTGAGGGTAATATACTACTTTCAAGAAAAGATAATTTTTTGAATTTAAATAACCATATTTTGTAGAAATTGCAAAATAATATTGAGCAATACAAAAAAAATATTGGATTTTGGAGCTGACTTATATTCCTGAATGGAAAGAATATACTTTATAAACATTAATTTAGACTAATCATTTTTAAAGTTTCTTACAAAAAGAAATCAAGTTATGCCGCTTTGCTGATGATATGATCCTATATCTAGAAAATACAAAAGAATCTGTCAAAAACCTGCTTGCACTGCTGAAGGATTTTGGCAAATTCTCGGGGTACAAAATAAATGTGCAAAAGACAGTTGCATTCTTATACACCAACAACAAACAGGCAGAGAACTAAAAAAAAAAGCATAATTCCATTCACAATAGCCACACAAAAATGAAATACTTCGGCATCTTCCTAACCAGAGAAGTGAAAGACCTTTACAATGAGAACTACAAAACACTGCTCAAAGAAATCCAAGAAGACACAAACAAATGGAAAAATATTCCATGCTCATGGATAAGAAGAATCAACATTGTTAAGATGTCCATCCTCATACCTCATCAACAAGGGTACCTACACAATGCATATTTGCATATCTAACCCTTAACTGTACCCCACAATTTTAAAATAAAAAATATGTAATAGAAAAAGAAAAAAAAAAGATGTCCATCCGACCAAAGGCAATCTATAGATTAAATGTAATACCCATTAAATTACCAACATTATTCTTCTCAGACCTGGAAATGGCAATACAGAAATTCATATGGAAACAAATGACCATGGATAGCCAAAACAATCCTTAGCAAAAGAAACAAAGCAGGAGGATTCACACTTCCAGACTTCAAACTTTCCTAGAAGGTTACAGTAGTCAAAACAACCTGGTATTAGTACAAGAACAGACAAATAGACCAATGGAACAAGATAGAGATTTCGGAAGCAAAGCCTCAATTTCTCAACCAACTCATCTTTGACAAAGCCTCCAACAACAACCATTGGGGAGGAAAACCTATTCAGTAAATGGTGCTGGGAAAACTGGCTGATCACATGCAGAAAATTGAAACAGGACTCTACCTATCACCATACACAAAAATTAACTCTAAATGGATCAAAGACCTAAATGTAAAACCTCAAACTATAAGAATCTTAGCAAATGCAGGAGACAACCTTACGGAAATTGAAACTAGGAACCAATTCCTGATCAATACCCTCAGTGCCCCCAACATAAGAAATAAGATAGACAAGTGGGGCCTCATCAAACTGACAAACTTCTGCAAAGCAAAAGAAACCATCAAGAGAGCAGGGAGACAACCCACAGAATGGGAAAAAATATTTGCCAACTGTATAGCTACAAAGGTCTAACATCCAGGATCTACAAGGAACTCAAACATGCCGAAAAGAAAGAAAACAAACAGCCTCATTAAAAAGTGGGCAAAAGACATGAATAGACATTTCTCAAAAGAAGATATATGGGCATTCAACAGGCACATTAAAAAGTGCTCAACCTCACTAATCATCAGAGAAATGCAAATCAAAACCACATTGAGATACCACCTAACCCCAGTAAGATTGGTCATCATGAATAAAACAAACAACAACAGTTGCTGGTGAGGATTTGGAGAAAAAGGAACACTTCTGCACTGCTGATGGGAATGCAAACTAGTGTAAGCTCTTTGGAAGACAGTTTGGCGATTTCTGAAAGAAGTAGAAATTGACCTTCCATTAGACCCAGCAATCTCCCATGGGGAATATACCCAGAGCAACTCAAATCATTCTAAAAAAAAGATACCTGCACACACATGTTTGTTGCAGCTCTTTTCACAATTACAAAAACATGAAACCAAACATGCTGCCCATCGAAGCTGGACTGGATTTTTAAAATGTGGTGCATATTCACAATGGAATATTATGCATCCATAAAGAAGGACAAACAGATGGACTTCGCAACAACTTGGATGAATTTAGAGTCTATCATACTCAGTGATCTATCACAGAAACAAAGGAATAACATATTTTCACTCATAAGCGGACCTTGAACAATTTTCATAATACTATCAGAAAGAGATTGACAGCAGTGGGAAACTGTCAGGGGAGGGAGGGGCACACCTCTTCAACAAGGGTACCTGCATAATGAACATTTGTATAACTAACCCTGAACTGTACCCCACATCTTTAAAATGAAATAAATAAATAAAAGTTTCTTGCAATACCAATCGAGATGCCAACAGAATTTTTGTTAAAAGCTGGGGGGGATAATGATTTTAGAATTAATTCAAAATAGCAAATTAGAAGAAATAGATATTTTCATAAAATAATCAAAGTTGTCATGAATGAACAACTTATCCTTAGAGGTAGTGAAGCATATTCTTAATATATTGTTAGTAAAGCCTTGCCCTACTCACATCAAAAACACACAGAGAGTTCAATTACCAAAATAAGCTGAGAACAGTTTCTGGTGTATAGACTAAACAGAAAATAATAAATTAAACATTTTAAATCAGTGAGAAGGAGTGATAGTCAATAAATGGTATTAGATACATGGCAAGAGGTAAAAATTGATCTGTACCTTAGCCAGTGTCTGCAATTCAGGCCTACATGGATCCAGGTTTTTGAAGGACTCAAGTCATCACAATGCTGAGTCCCTTTTTAAGAAGAAGAATACACTGTTACAAATATAAAAGTAGTTATTAAAATAAATATTAATTGTGCTGTAAGAAAAAAATCACAGCACAATACAAACTTCAAAAAAGTGAATAGATCTTTCAAATAGCATACAATCTGAAAAATATATATTAATTAAATAATTGTCTGAGACTTCTTTACATGTTTTTCCTGTACATGCTTTGGATGCATACTATTTGATTACGTCTTCATAAAATCCACAATGATATATTTTTATTGATAATTTTAAAAATTTCTTTAAGCCGGATATGATGGCTCATGCCTATAATCCCAGCACTTTGGGAGGTGGAGTTGAGGAAATTGCCTGAGCCCAGGGCAAGACAAGCCTGGCCAACATGGCCAGACCTTGTCTCTACAATACATCAAAAAATTAGATGGTCACGATGGCATGTGACTGTAGTTCCAGCTACTTGGAAGGCTGAGGTGGAAGGATCACCTGAACTCTGCAGGTTGAGGCTGCAGCGGGTGTGAGTGTGCTACTGCACTCCAGCCTGGGTGACAGAGTAAGACTCCAACTTTAAAAAAAAAGTTATTTTAGATTCTTAACTCATTATTAATAAAGGCATGTAAATTTTTAGGACTATTGTCAATTTTGGGAGTACCTCTATCAAGTTTTTTAAAATATATAAGCTATAAGATTTGGAGAATTTCCACAGACTAATTTCTGGCCTCATACATTTCAAGCCTTGGTGCTCCCCTATTAAGCACACACTTCCAGTGCTGAGTATCAGAGAACATATTCATAGTGCATGAGAAATTCTACCCATCCATCTTAGTGTCAGAACACCAGGAGGTTGGCACAATGGAAACCTTTCCTCCACTAGTAAAGTTATCTATACACGAAAGTGGTGGTGAACCATATAAAAGTATCCAGCTAAACCCAAATTAAATACACCCCAACTCAATTTATTCTTGGCTAGATCCCAAAATATCTGCAGTCTCTACAACACAATCTGCCATAGGGGAAATGTGATCAAGGGAATGTGTGGAGGAGGGCAAGAGTGACAAAGGAGAAATTGTCATCAAAGAGAGAGCAGTCTTAACTGAGTGTGGTTAAAATATCTTACTTTTGCAAATTTAGAAAAAAATGTGTAACCATGTGAAATAATTCTACGTTCCTTTATTAGCTTTATGGTGAATCCACCTCTGATTATCCCCACTTTGTAATTCGGGGAACAAAAACTTAGAAGTAAAATAACTTAGCCATGATCACACAGTAGGTAAATTGCAGAGCTGATCTTGGAAATGAAGGTTGATGATTCCAAAGACAGTACTCTAAAACACCAAGTTATACTTCTAATAAAAGTAAAAAAGAGTTATATTCTTAATATATAAAAAGCTATTTTGAATCAGTACAAGATCATCATATTTTAATAGAAAAGTAGATAATTTGCTAAAGAGAGAACAAATGGTTAATAATCATTTAGAAATCACTCAACTTTATCGTTGATATGTATTTTTTTATCAAATTTGAAAATAATTTTTAAAATATAATACACAGTTTTGATGGACTAAAATAGGCACATAAATGCAACTGAGAATACACATTTTTGTATAAATGCACCTGAGAATATGCATTTATACAAAGTTCAGAAAAATAATTTGTCAATTTGACAAAGTGTATTAATAGCCTTAAAAATGCTCAACCCATTTCATGTAGTCATTTCACTTCTGGGAGAATAATATGAAATAAATACAGACAAAGCTTTACACACAAAGATATTAGACTATTTGTTTAAGAAAAGAAACAACATAAAGGCAATAGTTAAGTGAATTATGGGATTATGATATAGAAATGAATTCTAGTATGAGCCATTACATTAAAGTATTTCAATAATATGCAGAAATACAGAATGCCAAGTGGAAAAGAAATTTTTGTGTAATGTATAATACAATCACAACCACATACACACATACGTACACACAGGCATTTAAGCATAGTTATAGAGCTACTTATACAGATTTGGGCTATAATTTCAGTAATGACATTGTACCACTTTTACTTAAATTTAAAATGCAATTTTACAAATAATTGCTTTATTTCACAATCTACAAAACAGAACATTTGTACCTACTTCTCTGCTTCTTGTTGACAAGTTCAAGAATTGATGAAGGTGTGTCTATAGTGTGATGCTAAAAGCATATATTGTTATCAAAGCATTCTATTTAGTGTAATTCAGAATAGACATCTGATGTCCTCAGCTCCATGTTTGCCTCCCCCACTGTCGTTACAGATCTGCACATCTGTAGTTGTCTGCCTGGTGGTCTCCCAGAGGTGACTATGTTTCTTTGAGAGGCTGTATTAGTGAAGCCCCTGGGCTCTTATGAGGGGAAAAGCACTATATAAATGTAAAATAGTCTATTTTATTCATGCTGTCATAGAAATAGAGATCTACTTTATGCTAGCAGTTTTTCAAGGTACCTGACTATTCTTGGTATCAGGCTTCTCATTCTCAGGGCCTCAAAAACCTATTGGGTAAAAATTATTTTCTTTTTTTTAAATTTTAATGATGTGGGTTACAATTCAGGGTTAGGTATACAAAGGTTCATTATGCAGGTACCCTTGTTGAGGAGGTGTGCCCCTCCCTCAAAAATTGTTTTCCACCTCAGAACAACAGGTGCCTTTCTGGGAGTAGAAAAGCCATTAGAAATGTCACCTTAAGCCAGTACTAGTTCACACAAAGGATTAGATGATTATCTAGATGGTCTAGATGAGAGGTGCTTCCAGTCATCCCTGGCTCTTGCAGGAGAAACAGATGTCTGGCTTCAAGGACACAATGAGACCGTTCTTTTCTCCTGGACTCAGCAGAGGCCAGCTTGTACACCACCTCCAGCATCTGAAGGTAGTGGAACAGACAGTTCTGCAGCAGGGCTGACCTGGTGTTAAATCCTGGCTATGCTTTTGAAAGCTCTGTCTTTGAGTCTAGTTCTTCACGTTAAATCTACCCACTAGTGATGTTATAAGATGATTAAATGCGGTAGGGCTGAACATTGTTTAACACAATTCCAGGCACACTGTAATTCAATTCATATTATCGATTGTAGACAGTGGTTCTGCTTCTTTTATTCAGCACCAACCTGAAAAATGTGTTTAGGACATATGCCATGGATGGAAGGTAGGGGAGCAACTAGAAGACTGGAGTTACAGGGTTCTGTATCTGCTTTTTGAAGAATTTACAAGCTCTAAACATAGGTTAAGGCTCAAAATGACCTTAGAAATGATCTGTTCTACTACCCTTATTTTTCAAATATGGAAACCTCATTAAAACAAGCCAATATGGTACCATGGTTCTGTCTGACGTTCTGCAAGCTTCAAAATGAATCAAATACACTTGACACATTTGGTCAAAAGATTATTTGGGTTTATGACCCTCTTTTCTGTATTTTTTTCTCCCCTGTTTAAAATGCTACATTAAAAGTGCACTATGAGCTGGGCTCGGTGGTTCAGCCTGAAATCCCGCGCCTTGGGAGGCTGAGGTGAGTGGAATGCCTGAGCCCGCGGGTTCGAGACCCGCATGGGCAACTTGGTGAGACCTCATCTCTACAATAAATAAAAAAATCAGCCGGGCGTGGCAGTGCATGCCTGTAATTCCGGCTACTCGGAAGGCTGAGGCGGGAGGATCGCCGGAGCCCAGCAGGTCGAGGCTGCGGTGGCCGGGAGCGGCCACTGCACTCCAGTCTGGGCGACAGTGAGACTCCAACTCAAAAAAAAAAAAGGTGCACTAGGGTGGGATTCACACTCTTTTCATAATACAATATTCTTTGGTTCCCACCCATAATCATTGTGCTTTTTCACCTATTTTCTTGATCAGTCTTGAATTGTGCCTTGGGCATCAATGCTCCAGCAAGCTTCCTGTTTTCCTGAAGTGTTTAGTAAAACTACGTCTTTTGGCTTTGTCTCACCTTATCTTTCTAAATTACTAGATCTAAATTAACAATAAATGTGTGTTTAGAGAAGGAAGTTTAAGTATAAATGCCAAATGGTAAAGACAGAGCCCACTTTTCCCATTTCTATGATATTCTGCCATGGCACTGATTCCAACCCTCTCACCAAATCAAAATGAAATTGGGCAACGGTAATCGCTGCCTGCTCTCCCAAAGTATGCTTTCATTCTGTAGATCTATAATTCAAACTATAAAAGGAAGAAACTCTTTCCCTGGGCCACCTGTGACCTAATCCCCACCACTACACAATACATCCACGTAATAAAATTTGCACTTGTACCCCCGAATCGAAAATAAAACAAAATTATTTATAAAAAATAAATTCTTCCCCTCTGTCTCAGCTCTGTGGGAGAGAAAACTAATCCTTTGCTCTCGTGCCTCCACGTCTGCTCACCTCTCTCCTGGCTCTCTTTTAAGAACAATAAGGAATTAATAATATGAGTGGATGAAACTTAAGCCACTCTTTAGTCCTGGTATTTCTAGTAGTATCATCTCTCTAGCCTGGACATCTTAATTTATCTGTACCATGTACCCTTTTGGCAGCCTGAGAAAGTCTACAGACCCCTTCTCAGGGAAATACTTTGAAATGCAAAACATAAAGTGCATAACAATTACACAGGAAACTAATTATATTGAAATAGCAAATTATGAAAAAAAATTGTGATATAGGACCATATGTGTCTTTATTAACATATTAAATAAGATCTAGTGGTGGGTCTAATAACCACCATAATCTCAAAGCAGCGATGAGCACAAATGCTATTACTAGACAGCTGCAACAACTGTCATGTGGGATGAAAATATCTGTGATTTCTATTGATGACAGCCATAAGTTCTGCTAATCCTACTGTGATTTCTTTCCTACATTTATGATGGAAGAAAATGCTAAATTCTAGTTAGTCGGGAGTAAAAATGAAGATGTAACGTTTTCCCATTTACATTCAGAGACCCACTGAATTCTATGGCAGAATCCCCTTATCCCAGTCTAAGAATTTCAGCTGAGCTTCTTGCCACAGACCTTAAGAGGCCAAGCCTGTCTTAGCCATTCTGTCTTGTACCTCCTCCTCTTCTCCGGCGGGCAGAGCTCAAGAGCTGATTCTGGGCTGCTCTTGGGGATGGGCTGTTTCTTCTCCCTGTGTCTTTCTTCAAGAACATCTATGCAGGAAGGTCTCAAATTTTAGAGTTAGGTTAGGAGAAAACAAATGGACTTTGTCAGTTAGGGAATGTTCTATATAGTAGCAAGTTTTTGCTTCTACTAACCAAATGCTTCACCTCAGATATCTGCCATAATGTTATTAATGTAAACTGATTCTCACTTTCTGTGTGTGCGCACATATATGATAGATAGATAGGTAGATAGATAGATAGATAGATAGATAGATAGATAGATAGATAGATAATAGAGTGCTTTTGCTACTCAACCCTTACAATTTGGAGATGACCCCAGAGCATTTTTCACAAAAGCAAACTTTACTAGAAGACAGTTTCCATGAGGATGGGGACTTTGTGTTGGTCACTCACTGCTACTTCCATCACAGTTAGAACAGTGCCTGGCATTGCTTAAACATTTATTAAATGAATAGACAAATAGTTAGCTAAAAGGTATTATATAAATACAAGTGGTCTTCTGAGAATCTTTTGGTTTTATCTGAAACTAGTGTTAAGAGAGAAAGTCAAGTATCCCGGTAGTTTTTATAAAAACAAACAATCAAGCCTTAAGTTTTGACCGTAAGAAAATGTATGCATACATACTTAATAACAACCAAACCACACTCTCGTGAGACAGCAAAAGATTATGTTTTATGTTTAAATCAAAATAAAAGGCTTGAATTGATAGAGTAATCATCCAGAAGACTCACAAGAGTTATAAACAAGAAAGTGAAAGTAAACTATGCATGCATGCCAGTACAGAGAGGAAACAGTATGATATCATTTAGTGAACTCTGTAAACACTGGTAGAGTGGAGTGACTGTACCATCATAGGTGATCAGCACATATGCAGAATAAGTGAATGAGCTAACAATTCAATACTAGGTAACTTCTTCCTCACCTCAACCTTCCAGCGTTGCACAGAAATGCTAGACTTTATACCAGTGCAGCAAAAGAAGCTAAAAGATGAATATTTCACTGGGAGAAGGAATTTGGAGAACAGGGAAGGAATTGGTGGCCATACAATGTGACTCCTGGTCAACCACAAAAAGCTGGGCAGTGGGAGCACTAACTCGGGTTCAAATGTGATGAGACAGAAAGATTTACAGGAATGAGAAGTCCATGAGTATAGAGGGGTCTTGTTTGTGTATAAGGAGGGGAACAAAAAAAACGGATTTGTTTTTAGAGGGCAGGCCCCTTGTAGTACAGGATTCTCCCGCTAGGTAAGTGTTCTAGGTATCCATTGGCATCAGTGTACCACCAGCCAGCATTGTTGTGAGAGAATGCATTTGGTTTCAGTGAATTTTTTTGGAGGACATTCCTTTAACACTTTTGCCCATTTCATGACAGGTAATATATGAGTGCATCTGCCCACATCATGCTACATATTCAGTAGTTTTTGACCAAAAGAGCATGACCTCCATGACCCACACTCCCTATTCACCCCATCTCACCCTGAGCGACCTCTTTTTGTTTCCCTGGATGAGAAAAGTCCTCAAAAGGAAACATTTTGCTGATGTGGAAGAGGTGAAAACAAAAACAGAAACAAAAACAAAACGAAACAAAAATGTCAGAAGCAATAAAATGCATCAACATGGACAAGTTCAAAAACTGTTTTGAGCAGTGGAAAAAGCATCTTGGTATGTGTATTGCATCAAACGGTGAGTACTTTGAAGGTGACTGAAGTTTAATTATGTAAGAATAACTACACAATTTTTAATAAATAAATTTGGGGTCTTTGGGAGTCCCCCTTGTGTATTGCCCAAAGATAGCATTAAACTAGGAGAGTCCTTGAATTCACCGGATAGCAATTTAGATACTACTTACTATATTTTATTTCCTAAAACAAGATTTCTAAAGCATGCCTGGAAAATGCTCATACAGCCTCCCTTGGAATGTCTCCAATAACACAGATTTTTAAAAACGAACAGCTCAATTATTAACAGACATAATTTTGTAAAGCTTCATCTTGAGATTTACCACCCTACCATTCCACCCAACACTGAGCACAATGCCTGTACAGAGAAACTACTTAGTAATTTTTTTTGTGAGGAGTTAATAGTTTTATTTTTACTTGGGATGGGGGACTCTGCTCACTTGCAGATAATAAACTATCTGCTATTTTTCTCCAAAGGAGAGGATAATTAGTAGCACTCTCATAGCAGACAAGAGTTCGGCACCTCATAACTACAGTTGCGTTGATTTATTCAGCAAATATATATTTTCAGCCTTTTAAAACAATATCTTTTTGATACTACTAGGCAAGTAAAGCAAATATATGAAAGCAATACAACACTTCAAATAACATCAGCTTCCAGGGATATCACTCTCAAAATGTTCCCTTCTCCAACTAACATGTTCCAAGTCTCTCCACAGTCATAGTTTAACTTTAGTGGACCAAACTAGACAAAGATATTCAGGTATGATGTGATTTTGTCAGAATACAATTAATCCATCATACCTGGGTTTGAACTAGGACTCCCATTAATAAATTTAACTGAACAATTTTTCTAAACAATTTGATCATGTCTGAAGTTTATAATTATTGTGAATAAACATGCCTGTGCAGCTATCTTTTTTCTTTTTTTCCTTTTTTTTTTTTGAGTTAGAGTCTCACACTGTCGCCCAGGCTGGAGTGCAGTGGTACACTCATGGCCACTGCTGCCTCAGCCTACTGGGCTCAGGCAATCCTTCTGTTTCAGCCGTCTAAGTAGCTGGAACTACAGACATGCTCCACCACGCCTGGCTAATTTTTTAATTTATTGTAGAGATGAGGTCTCACCAAGTTGCCCAAGCTGTTCTCAAATCCATAGGCTCAGGCAATTCTCTTGCCTCGGCCTCCCAAAGTGCTGGGATTATAGGCGTGAGTCATCGTGCCCAGCTCAGTATCTTTTTTTATAGAAGGATTTGAGTTCCTCCAGATATATTCCCAGAAGGGGGAATTGCTGAGTTGTATGGAAGGTTGATTTTTTTTAGATCTTTTAGGAGTTGCCACACTGTTTTCCACAGAGGTTGTACTCGTTTATACACCCATCAACAGGGTAGAAGTGTTCCTTTTTCCCTGCATTCTCTCCAGGATTTATGTTTTTTGAGTTATTGATGATGGGCATCCTGACCAGACTTAGGTGGTAACTCAGGGTGGTTATAATCTGCCTTTCTTTGATGATTAATGAGGTTGAGAATATTTTCATGGATCTTTTGGCTGTTCGTATTTCTTCTTTTGAGAAGTGTCTATTCATGTCTTTTGCCCACTTTTTAATAGGGATTTTTGTTTCTTTCCTTTTGGCACTTTTGAGTTCCTTGTAGATCCTGAATGTCAGGCCTTTGTCAGATATAGTGTTGGGAAATCCTTTTTTCCCATTCTATGGGCTGTCTTCTTGCTCTCTGGATGGTTTCTTTTGCTTTGCAGCAGCTTTTCAGCATGATGAGGAATACACCCAGAGGAACCCAAATCCTTCTATGAAAAAGATACCTGCACATGCTTGTTTATTGCAATATTATTCACAATAGCAAAAATATGGAATCAACTGTGCTGCTCATCAAAAGTAGACTGGATTAAAAAAATGTGGTACATAAACATACAATGGAATATTGCCCAGCCATAAAAAAAGGACAAAATTATGGACTTCCCAGCAACCTGGATGAATTTAGAGTCTATCATACTCAGTCATCTATCACAGAAACAAAGAACCAAGTACCACATGTTCTGACTCATAAGCAGACCCTGAACATTTACTATAATACTACAAGAAAGGGATTGGCAATAGCAGGATGGTGCCAGGGGAGGGAGTGGGGCACATAATAACAATACGGGTACCTAATCTCAAACCAGGTGAAGTGGGGACTAAAGGGAGGTCCAAACTTCACCTATTTGATGGCCACTTGTATGCCTAATCCTGAATTGTACCCTATATCTTCAAAATATAACATTTTTTAAGTGAAAAAAGTTTGCAATTACATAAAAGCAAAAGATTTCACATTTAACTCTGTCAAATTATTTTTTAATCAAATCTGTTCTATAAGTTTACTTGTTTATTTTATTTACTTATTTATTTATTTTTTATTTATTTTTATTTTTATTTTTTTGAGTCGGAGTCTCACTCTGTCGCCCAGACTGGAGTGC